>NC_142634.1:3525000-3767500 GCF_059453375.1 Lepisosteus platostomus
TTAGAAAACTGCTATCACTGTACTTGACAGTTTTCACTTAAGTTTTTAGAAGTCATTATTTGTCTGGTTGGTTTGATACGGAGTGTTTAGGAATGTGTCCAACAGTGTCTGAATTTCTTCATCGTTCAGTGCAGTTTGGTATCTGTCTAGGCTGTCTGTGTCCCTTCTGTACACCTGGTTGAGGTCGTACAGCAGGCTGGGCTGTGTCAGTGTGTCTCTGTGCTGGTGTGCTCTCTTCATGTAGAGTGTGATCTGGCTGGGGTCGGAGAGAGGAGTTTGTGGCCTGACAGTGAAGGCACTGATACAGGAGGAGTCCAGGTCAGTGATGGCGTAGTCCACCACACTGCTGCCCAGAGCTGAGCTGTAGGTGAACTGCCTAGAGAGTCCCCTCTAGTCCTGCCGTTGACGATGTACAGGCCCAGCCCTTGACAGAGCTGCAGCAGCTCACGCCCGGTGCTGTTGACCGTGGTGTCATGGCTGCACCTGTGTGAGGTGACCGGTATGTGGTACAGAGGGGATTGTCCGAATATGTGAGTGTTTCCCTGTGTGCTGGTGAAGTCTGCCAGTGTGCCTGTTCGTGCATTGAGGTCACCACAGAGCAGCACGTTTCCCTGGCCCTGGAAGTGACCGATCTCCATGTGGAGACTGGGGAGAATTCCCCCACTGTAGTAGGGAGATTCTGAGGGCAAGATGTAGACAGCACACAGGAAAACCTCATTTTCTGTACATATGGTATTTCTTTTGATTTCAAGCCAAACTTGTGTCTCTTTACTAATTGTATGGAGTGACTGAGCTCCGCTCTGTACCACACAATGATCCCCCCCAGAGTCTCTGCCCCGGGTGATTTGGGTTTTTTTGACATAGGGCACCATGATCTCCTTGTAGCCTGGGGGACAGTGGGTAGCCAAGTCTCCCCGACACCATGTCTCCTGTAGGATCATGATGTCTGTCTCCTTTACGTTCTTGATAAACTCAGGATCAGTGCTCTTCAGCCCAAATGCTGACTAGCCCAGACCCTGAATGTTCCACATACTAATTGTTAGAGATCTCATTGTTAGCATTTGAATTATCTTTGCAATTTGTTATTGTTATCTGGAACTGTATCAAATTTGTGTTGGAAATTTACATCATCAGCAAAAACAGAGTATTGTGCTGGGTTTGTGTCTGTCGCTGTGGGTGGTGGTACTGTAGTTCAGTTCATAAGCCGGGTGCAGATGAGATTCAGGAGCTGCCGGGTTTCTCCCAGCTCCAAACCGCTCGGGACCGCTGGTCTGGCCAGAGCTGCAGTGTAGCTTTGCAGGAGGGGCTCGGTCCGGCTCTGCTGTTGTGCTGGGTGGGGGGGGGGTTCGTGGTTCTGGTCCGGTTCAGCTGCTGGTCTGGGTCAGAGGCGTGGGGTGGGGTGCTTTTTCTGGTCCCGTTCGGTCGTTGGTCTGGGTTGGAGGGCTGTAGGGACCAGTTGGTTCTGTTCTTTGTGGGGTGAGCTGGTCTGGGTTGGGAGTGTGGGTGTTGGGGTGCTCCTCTGGTAGTCCTCCTGTTTCTCTCTGGGATGCTGTTTGGGTGTCTGCCCAGTGTGGTGTCTTTTAGAGTTTTTGTGAAGAGTCCAATGGTCTGTTTTTTGAGGTGTTTATGGTCGTGTAGATGCTGTGGTCCAAGGGTGGAGTGATGGGCCAAGTAGACGTTTGGGAGCAGGGCGCAGCACCGTGAGATCTCGGCATTGATTCTCTGGATGGTGTGGTGCTGCTCGTCCTGTCTCGGCAGCAGGGTGGAGATGACGATTCGGGTGTGAGGGAACTCCTGTGTGGCCCTCTCTGCCTGATGTCCTGATGGACTGGGCCACCTGCTCCCTCTGGGTCCTCAGGTTGCTGGTGCCAGTGTGGATGATGATGTGCTGAGGGGCTCCCAGGACCAACCTGGACAGTAGCTTCAGGGCCTTCTCTGTCATCAGACACCAGGGCTTTGCTGTTTTTAATCCCGGGAAGAGCCTGTGCTCATCGATGTACCTCCTATTGGAGTGGGGGGGGGTGCAGTGTGTGAGGTGGAGGTGTTGGGTGGGGCCATCTCTGGGGCTGAGTGTGTGTGTGTGGGTCACCCTGAGTGTTCGGCAAGGTGGATGTGCTTTTGGGCAGTGGTGTTGTGAGGGGATCGGGGGGTGCAGTGGGTGTGGTGTTTACTACGGTGGGGGTAGTGGGTAGGTGGGAGTTGGTGGTGGGGGTTGTAGGGGTGTCAGGTTGTGTGGAGGTGGGTGTGTCTTTGCGGGTTGGTGGTGGGTGTTGTGAGTTGTGTGTTTTGGGTCTCAGGGCTGTTCTGTTGCAGTCGGGGTTGCAGTGGGAAGTAGTGAGTTTCCTCAGCTGGTCTTTGAGAGTCTTGCTTGTCCTCTCCGCGAGCTGCAGCTCCTCTCTCAGCTCTGCTACTTCCGACTGCAGCTTACTGTTGTCCTGCAGCAGCTCTTCCATCTGTGCCCTGAGCTGTTTGTTGGAGGTTTTGCATTCGTTCCTGTGTTTGTTAACCTCGTCTCTTAGCTGTTGTGCTGTCTGCCCCTCTGTGAGTCTCCCCAGCATCAGCTCCTTGAACTCAGTGAAGTCCAGCTCCAGAGCAGAGAGTTTCTCTCTCAGGAAGCGTGTTGTGCTGTGGTCACAGGGGGGTTGGTGTGGGCCGTGTGTGTCTGGGCGGTGTGATTCAGTGTTGCCTAGGGCTACACTCTTGCTGTGCTGTTCTGTAGCTGAGGCTGTGTTCGGGGGCTCAGAGTCAGGTGGAGCTGAACTCTCCAGTGCTGTGGACATCTGGCTACTAAGTCCCTCTCCTATTTCTGGGGAGGTTTCTCCAGGTCGGCCTGTGTTTTCAGGTCCGTGAACTTTTCCTCGAAAAGCTCCAGAGCGGCCTCACTGCCCTGTATCATCACTGTACCATTGTGGTAGGTGTTGACAGTCAGGACAGTGTCTTCTATCTCGCTGTCGCCCCTGTAGAGATTTGCCTACCTTTGCTGATGCCCCTTCTGGTGGTGTTTGTATAATTCTTACACACAGCTGTGTGCCAGGCATTTGGATGCTCAGTAAAAAAGAGCGTGTTGGTTTTAATGTGCTTTTCTCCTGCCTGGCAGTAGTCAGCGATACGGGTCTCTGGGTCTTTTCCTTCATCCAGGAGTCTTTGTGCTGTTTCCTGGTCTTAACGGTTTTCGCGTCCTCAGGGTACTGGAGTACTGTGCTGAGGGGGCAGGGCTGGTCCAGTGGGGCTGTGTTCTGCTCTGTACTCATCTTGCTTCTTTTAAATATGGGCCCAGGTGAGAAGAGCAAACAGACGGCCTGGCTCGGGCGTTTTGAATACAATCAGCCCCCCTGTTGCTTGGGAACAGGTTCTTCAACTTTGGCCTTTTGAGTTTAATGGGCCCAAGTGGTATTTTGTTTAGTTTAAACTTTAAGGTAACTTTTTATAAAGACTTTTTATACTTTTATTTAGTAAAGCAGTTCAATTTCAGAGGCCTCTTCAAACAAGGAGAAGAAAGAACAGAGCTTACCAGGTGTTTTTCGTGCTGGTGGCTGAGTTCTTGGCTTTGTCTTGATGCTGCTTGTATTTTCCCTTTCCTTCTTGTTTCCTTTGGTGTACTTTTTATTTCTTTCTTGTCTTCTTATCCTTATTTCCTTGTTTTAATTATTCCTTTTTCTGTTTGTTCCTCTTCATTTCTTGAAGAGTTTTCTCTTTGCAGTTTTTCCTCAGGTCTTTTATCCTCAGGTGTAGCTGTCTTATAGTTGGTCTTCAGTTTTTCAGATGCTTGCTTTGTTGATTTTTTTTTTCAATGACAAATTATTTCTTTACTTCTTTGGTTTTCTTTAGTTTTTGTTAGATGTTGCCTTATTCCTAGACTCTTTGTTCAGTTCCAGAAAACAATAAAATCTCAAAGAAATTAGGAGCTCATCTTCTGTGCTTCCTCACTCTCTGTCTCACTCTCACCTCTCCCCCCCCGACTCAATTTCAATTCAGTTCAATTCAAGGTGCTTTATTAGCATGGCCGATGGGTACAATCAGTGTTGCCAAAGCAAATAAAAATTCACATGAAACAGAAAATAAAAGTAAAATAAAATCTACAGACATTTACAACAAAGACATATAATTAAATATTGACATATACTGTAGGCAGATGGAGCATTATTGGGAGACAGACTCACTGTTCCTCAGGCTGTGACAGGAGATCACATACTGGGCTGCCAGATCAACTGAGTTCCCTCCTCCCTCTCCCAGTAGGATTGGGACCTGTTGTGGTTTTGACAGGTGTGGGAACTCTGGGATTAGATTTCTGAATTTCGAGAAGAATGTTTCTCTAATCCCAGAGTATCTGTCACAGTGCAGTAGGAAGTGCACCTCTGTCTCTATTTCTCCCCACTGGCAGTGGGAGCACAGCCTGTCCTCTCTGGGCAGCCAGGTCTGCCTGTGTCGCCCAGTTTCTATGGCCAGGCTGTGGTCACTGAGCCTGTACTTTGTCAGGGTCTGTTTCTTTTTGCTTTTTCTTATCTTGGTCAAATATTCGGCTAATGTGTATTATCTGTTTAGGGTTCTGTCGCATTCCAGTTTGTTGTTTGTGTGTGTGTGTGTGTCCCAGTGTGTGAGATATTGCTGTTTGGTCTGTGCTGTGATGTGGTTGAGTCTGAGTTGTGGTGCTCTAGCAGTGCTGTCCTGATGCTGGTTAGTGTCGGTGTGGCTCAGGTCAGTGAGCCTCAGGACCAGCTGGCTCAGGGGGCTCTGTTTTGGGCTCAGCTCCTGGCTCAGCAGGGCTTTGTGGTGGTAGGAATCTCTCTCTCCACCCCCCACCCCAACATCTCTCCTTGGTCTTAGTCTCGCTCTCCCCTCTGTTCCTGCAGGATCTCGTTCGGCTGCTGTGGACGCTTCACGCTGGCTGAGCTGCTGTCTTTTTCCCTGTCCGTCATGTTGGTGCTGATCTGGGTGCTGACCGGCCACTGGCTGCTGATGGACGGTGAGTGGGGGGAGAGGGGGGTACTGTGTCCACTGGCTGCTGATGGACGGGGAGAGGGGGGTACTGTGTCCACTGGCTGCTGATGGATGGTGAGTGAGTGGGGGGTACTGTGTCCACTGGCTGCTGATGGACGGTGAGTGGGGGGAGAGGGGGGTACTGTGTCCACTGGCTGCTGATGGACGGGGAGAGGGGGGTACTGTGTCCACTGGCTGCTGATGGACGGGGAGAGGGGGGTACTGTGTCCACTGGCTGCTGATGGACGGTGAGTGGGGGGAGAGGGGGGTACTGTGTCCACTGGCTGCTGATGGACGGGGAGAGGGGGGTACTGTGTCCACTGGCTGCTGATGGACGGGGAGAGGGGGGTACTGTGTCCACTGTCTGCTGATGGACAGTGAGTGGGGGGTACTGTGTCCAAAACTCTCCAGCTATCTGGGTGGAGTTTGTGTTCTCCTGTGTCCATTGTTTGGGGGTCGTGGTTCCTGGGGGCAGGAGCTGTGCTGTCTGTGGGACCGAGAAGGGTGATGGAGGAGCCTGTGGGGGGCTGGGCCTGGTGTCTGACCTTTGTGTGCCTGTCTGCAGCTCTGGCCATGGGGCTGTGTGTGGCCATGATCGCCTTTGTGCGGCTGCCCAGCCTGAAGGTGTCCTGCCTGCTGCTGTCCGGCCTGCTCATCTATGATGTCTTCTGGGTAAGAACCCCTGACAGAGCTGAACTCCACACACTGGGACCCTGGATGTGTGTCTGAGGGGGTCTGTCTCTGTGCCTGACTGGTCTCTCTGTCACAATTCAATTCAAGATGCCTTATTGGCATGACCAGTTAATAAATCAGTGTTGCCAAAATACAATTAACAAAATCTAAAGACATTTACGGTACTGACACATCATAATGCATTTACTTACAAACATATGGAGCATTATTGGGAGGGCTCACTGTTCCTCAGGCTGTGACAGGAGATCACATATTCACATGAACTGGGCTGCCAGTTCAGTTGAGTTCCCTGCTACTTCTCCCAGTAGGATTGGGACCCGTTGTGATTCTGGCAGGTGTGGGAACTCTGGGATTAGATTTCTGAATTAAGGGAAGAATATTTCTCTAATCCCAGAGTATCTGTCACAGTGCAGTAGGAAGTGCACCTCTGTCTCTATTTCTCCCTGCTGGCAGTGGGAGCACAGCCTGTCCTCTCTGGGCAGCCAGGTCTGCCTGTGTCGCCCAGTTTCTATGGCCAGGCTGTGGTCACTGAGCCTGTACTTTGTCAGGGCCTGTTTCTTTTTGCTTTTTCTTATCTTGATCAAATATTCGGCTAGTGTGTATTATCCGTTTAGAGTTCTGTAGCATTCCAGTTGATGTTGTGTTTGTGTGTGTGTGTCCCAATGTGTGAGATATTGTTGTTTGATCTGTGCTGTGATGTGGTTGAGTCTGAGTTGTGGTGCTCTAGCAGTGCTGTCCTGAGGCTGGTTAGTGTCGGTGTGGCTCAGGTCAGTGAGCCTCAGGACCAGCTGGCTCAGGGGGCTCTGTTTTGGGCTCAGCTCTTGGCTCAGCAGGGCTTTGAGGTGGTAGGAATGTTGATTTCTGTTTTTTAGGTGTAGCCAATACTTTAATACTCTTTTCTGTATGTTTATCAATAGTGGGTACTGGCCTAATCCGGCCCTGCACGTATTATGCGTTTCTCTCTGCACATGGAGGATGTTTCTACAGTGTTTGTCCCATTGAGTCTACTCCTGGTCTGTGAAGGGACCCCACACTTCACTGCCGTATAGGGCAATGATAGGTCTCTCTGTCCTCTGGGTCACCGGCCGGTCTGTCTCTGCTCTGATTGTGTTTTCTCTCTCTCTGCTGCTCCAGGTGTTTTTCTCAGCCTACATCTTCAACAGTAATGTGATGGTGAAGGTGGCCACTCAGCCTGCAGACAACCCCCTGGACGTCCTGTCCCGCAAGCTGCACCTGGGCCCCAGCATGGGGCGTGACGTGCCCCGCCTGTCGCTGCCAGGGAAACTCGTCTTCCCCAGGTGGGCTGGGGTGCTCAGGGGTCGCCCGGCCTGTGCCAGGGAGGGGCTGGGCGCTCGGACTCACGTCTCCTGTCCTCCTCCTCTCTCAGCTCTACCGGGAGCCACTTCTCCATGCTGGGCATCGGCGACATCGTGATGCCCGGCCTGCTGCTGTGCTTCGTGCTGCGGTATGACAACTACAAGAAGCAGGCCAGCGGGGAGGCGCCTGGCCCCGCCAACATGTCCGGGCGCATGCAGAGGGTCTCCTACTTCCACTGCACCCTCATTGGCTACTTCGTGGGTGAGAGGGGGTGTGGGTAGAGAGTGGGGGTGAGGGAGACGCCCTACGGGGGTATCTGTGTCTCTTGTGTGGGAGTGTGACTGTGCCGTGGGTCGTCTGTGGGTGTGTGACCGTGCCGTGGGAGGGTGTGGGTCGTCTGTGGGTGTGTGACCGTGCCGTGGGTGGGTGTGTGACCGTGCCGTGGGTGGGTGTGTGACCGTGCCGTGGGTGGGTGTGGGTCGTCTGTGGGTGCGTGACTGTGCCGTGGGAGGGTGTGGGTCGTCTGTTGGTGCGTGACTGTGCCGTGGGAGGGTGTGGGTCGTCTGTGGGTGCGTGACCGTGCCGTGGGTGGGTGTGGGTCGTCTGTGGGTGTGTGACCGTGCCGTGGGTGGGTGTGTGACCGTGCCGTGGGTGGGTGTGGGTCGTCTGTGGGTGCGTGACTGTGCCGTGGGTGCGTGACTGTGCCGTGGGTGCGTGACTGTGCCGTGGGTGCGTGACTGTGCCGTGGGAGGGTGTGGGTCGTCTGTGGGTGTGGGACCGTGCCGTGGGTGGGTGTGGGTCGTCTGTGGGTGTGTGACCGTGCCGTGGGTGGGTGTGGGTCGTCTGTGGGTGCGTGTGGGTCGTCTGTGGGAGTGTGACTGTGCCGTGGGTGGGAGTGTGACTGTGCCGTGGGTGGGTGTGTGACCGTGCCGTGGGTGCGTGTGGGTCGTCTGTGGGAGTGTGACTGTGCCGTGGGTGGGTGTGTGACCGTGCCGTGGGTGCATGTGGGTCGTCTGTGGGAGTGTGACTGTGCCGTGGGTGGGTGTGGGTCGTCTGTGGGTGTGTGACTGTGCCGTGGAAGGGTGTGGGTCGTCTGTGGGTGTGTGACCGTGCCGTGGGAGGGTGTGGGTCGTCTGTGGGGCTCCTCTCCTGTGCTCAGTGTGCTCTGTCCTGGCCCAGGGCTCCTGACGGCGACAGTGGCGTCCCGTATCCACCGCGCGGCCCAGCCTGCCCTGCTGTACCTCGTCCCCTTCACCCTCCTGCCCCTGCTCACCATGGCCTACCTGAAGGTGAGACACCGCCGAGGGGGTGTGTGTGGGGAGGTCAGGCACTGCTGTGGGGGTTCAGACGCCGACGGGGGTCTGTGTGAAATGCGCTCCAGCTAAGCGTCGCTCTGCCCACAGGGAGACCTGCGGCGCATGTGGTCCGAGCCCTTCCACTCCAAGGCCAGCAGCTCGCGCTTCCTGGAGGTATGATCCCCGCGGCCACGGGGGCGCCAGGCTCCTCTCCGGTCTCGGCGGGGCGCGAGCAAGGGAACGAGGAAAGGAAGAGGCAGCAGGCAAATCCTTCTCTCCTTCTCGCTCGCTCTCTCGCTCTCTGTACGATTCCATTCCTTTGCGTTTTGTTTTACGTTTCGGAGCATTTCAGACTTGAGCCCAGCTCCCCGCGCCCCTCTGTCCGTGTCTCCGGCCCCTTTCATTTCCACGCAAACCGGCTAGATCAGCGGGACAACATGGCGGCGCACAGGACTGCGGCTGAGGAGGCTGGAGAGACTGGAGACCTGCGGCACCGCAGAGACATCAGAGCAACAGTGCGGCACCGCAGAGACAACAGAGCAACATTACAGCACAGACACAGAATGGGACCAGCACACCCCTGTGGCCACAGTGCACTGCAGACTTTTACTTCTGAACATCGGCTTTCCCACCGTCGGTGGGACTCTGCTCCCTCCTGCAGGTGTGCTCGTCATCATCACAGCGGGCGAGACGTTGCTCTTGGCGGTGGTGTGGCCTGCGATGACTCTACAGGGCTGTGGAAGCAGTGACTACTGTCTGCAGTCAGAGCTGCAGTTCTGTTTTTAGGGTGCTGGGTTTCTTTTACTCTTGAAACTGTGGAGCAAATTGAATGTGTTGCAAAGCAAACCGGACAGATTGTGGACCAGACCATGCAAAGTAGTGGGCGTGTGTGCTTGCTGCGGGGGCGTCTGAGCGCGTGTGCATGTGTGTGTGTGCTGGAGGGTGTAGACAGGCCATGGAGGGGGTTGGGTTTGAGTGCTTGGCCAGTGCTGGTTTTACTGTAGTTTCTGCGGCCAGTTGTTCAGTTTTTCAGACTGCGTCTCGGCAGCTGCCGTGTGTTCGTTCTGTGGGGTCCCACCGCAACGCCCCCTCACCCCCAAATCCAAGGTCCCAGGACTGGCTGAGCAGCAGGATGAGTGGAGGGGAGGGTGTGGATACAGGAGTCGGGATGGACACATTTCGGACTCTTGCCCGTTTCTCCCAGTGATTTCCGGAGGTTGGCTGAGCGGACTGCAGTTTTGCACCAGTGACTTCTGACCCCTGCAGCCGACGCATCAGAGACTTGAGCAGCAGCCCCCCCTCCCCATCGCCTCTGGTATCATTCTGGACTATAATTACGACAATAATAATAATGATTTAAAAATGTGGATTTTCCTTATTTTTATGGAAGAGTGCTTTCTTTTTATCCCATTAATTGTATGGTTTCTTTTTTGTGTGGTAGAGTAGTTTCCATTTTATACTTCTCTGTTCTTCGCTCCTCTCTGCTTGCTCTGGCGGAGGGGAACCGCGCTGTGCACACGGTGCCAGCCAGATCAACACGTTCTGTATTAAATAAACCATTGTGTAGTGATAAGAGGGTCCTGACAACTGAACTTAAAAAGAAATGTTTCATCTCCTTAACCTCCTGGAGTCGGGACTCCTTTGTAAATAAAAGTGAACTCTAACTGTACTACTGTTGCCTCTGACGTTTCTGTCGCTTCTCCTCAAGGGGTTCCCTGAGGGTCAGAGGTCATGGTAGACCCATGGTAGTTCCTTCACTGGAATTCAATGCTAACTGAATTAGAAATGTAAGCATTTAAAGTCTTTGTGTCTTAATTTTCGAAGTCCAATTAGCAAAAAGCACAGTGATAAAGCTGAAAAAATACAAAATCTTTTAATGATTTCATTTCTCTTTTATAAGGTACAAACCCTTAAACACACTGACAGTGTAGCACTATGGCCGGGGAGGGGGGCTATGGGCCCATTTAACCCAGAGACCAGTCCTGCTGGGCACTAGGTAGCCTCAGCAATCATGGAGCTGGACCAACAGATTGACTAGTGTGCGGCCCGTGTGTGGGGTTCTGGAGAGAGGCCCAGCCCAGTTTCCAGCTGTCGCGCGTGTCCCTCGGTAGGAGCTCACGGCTGAACAGACTGTTGTGTTCCTGCCAGAGTGGCAGCTGAGCTGTTTCCACACTGCTCACTCACTTAAGCTCCTCCATTACTACATCTTGATTTTTGAATTAGTTTCTCCTGTATACTCATTTCGCTCATTTATACCTCCCCCTGTTCTCTCATTGCTGCGCCTCCTGTTGAAATGGTGTTTCTCTCCTACGAACTGTGTCCAGATCCTGCAAGACAGTCTGTCACCTCAGGGAGCCACACACATCCTCCCCCTACAGCCCTTTAATTGCCAGAGCGGGCAGGTGACCAGGGGATGCTGGAACAGTCCAGGAGCCTGTGAAAGCCTTGATCACCACCTAGTGGCAGCAGCTGGGAAGTACAGCCAGTGACCAAATGTAAAAACCACTAATGAAATGTAAAATCTCAGTGGCACTTTGTGTCTGAATCACAGAAATTACATCATTTTTTACGGTCTTATTTTAGTGCAGATTGGCTTGATTGACCAAAAATAATCGTGCTGGCACGGTGCTGTGGCGTTAAGCTGAGGCACTTGAACTCGATCCCCCTGTGCCTTCTCCCTCCCAGGCTGCTCTGTTCAGGCCTGGTACTCCTTGAGCACTTGGTTTGCAATGACAAGCCTCTGGATCTCACTGGTTCCCTCATAGATCTCCGTGATCCGGGCATCCCGGTAGTGTCTCTCCGCGGGCATGTCCGTTACGTATCCCATCCCGCCTAAAACCTGGATCGCCTGCATGACGGGGAACCAAGGAAAACACAGGGGATGGGTCAGGCAGGGGACTGTAAAGACAAACGGAGGCACAGATACAGGAAGACGGGCAGCAGGGCTGACTAGCAGGACTCTCCTCTGTGCTATGAAATACAACAGACACAACCACAGCCAAGGTGAGGAGAAATAAAGCAAGCAGTTCTCCAAAGAGTCAGTTTGATTTTGTTCTGCTGTTTGTTCACACCTGAACTGTGTCACTACTACTGCTGCTGCTGCTGACCATGACCATGAACAGACTGAGCTTCGCCTCACCCAGACTGAAGGACAGAGCCGGGAAAAATGAAACTGCGGGATGCAGTGAAAACAGCCTAAATAAGATGGAGAGAAAGAAGAGAGAGAAAGTGAGAAGACGCGTCTCCCTCACCTGGTGCGAGATGAAGGTCGCAGCCTCGGATGCAGCCAGCTTTGCCATCGCTGCTTCCTGCAAGAAACAGATGTTGCTGGTGTTAGTGTACCCTTAGGCTTGCAGTGCTTTGTAGAAGTGGCCAGTGTTCTTGGCAGTAAGCGAGGGCTAGTATCTGTATTGGTGGTAGCAGTGGGATTACCTTAGTGAATGGCTTCCCTGAGTCTCTCAGCATGGCGGCTCTCCAGGTCAGCAAGCGAGCACTCTCCAAAGCTACAGCCATGTCTGCCAGCTTGAACTAATAGAGGAGGAGGGGGAAAAAGATAAAAAGGAGCTCACGACACCACAGTTCCTCTGAGATTCGATTACGTGGCTGTCTCAGTACCTGTATGGCCTGCAGTTTCGCGATGGGTGCCCCGAACGCTGTTCTCTTGTGGGCATAGTCTGCAGCGCAGTCCAGAGCGGCCTGGCCAATGCCCAGAGCCTGAGCCGCGATGCCAATGCGGCCGCTGTCCAGAGTTTGCTAGGAGAGATGGGAGGGATTAAGATGAACATTTCTAACATAGCCTTGCGTCACGTGTGGCACTGCGCCTCCCTAACCTGGACCCAAACCCCACTCACAGCGCTGACCTCGCACACTACAGCCAGCCCTCGCGCCCAGCAGTTACCATGGCGATTTTGAAGCCCATGCCCGGCTGTCCCAGCAGGTTTTCCAACGGGAGGCGGCACTCCTCCAGGATGAGGTTGGCTGTGGAAGAGGCTCGGATTCCCAGCTTGTCCTCCTTCTTCCCCAGGGACACGCCAGGATGGGGCATCGGCACGAGGAATGCACTAATACCCTGAGGGGGACAGAGATGAGGAGCAGAATTCTTGTCACGGGCAAGAATTGTGACGCGATATGGCCCTTCCTGCTCACTAGTCAATGTGATGTAATGTGATTTAGGGCGGATAAGTACAGGTTGACAGCAGACATTTCATCTCAGAAATCTTCCAGCTGCAGGCAGAGTTAACAAATAAGTAATATTTGTCTGCAAAACCATCTCAAAATCAAGAGCAATATTTCTATTGGATTAAAAGAGATGTGTTCACAAGCCTGCTTGTTTACAGTGTTACCTGAAGTTCTGTTGCCTCGTTCTGAATCGCAGAATTTGGAGCTGAGGTGACCTGGAAATCCCGTCAATTTTGTGATCTAAACTGGAGGTTTTAAAAATGACTGTGTATGTTTTACTTTTATTGTGGTTTGAAATGCAATTGTTGAAATTGATTCTTTCAACCCTGCACTATATGAAGAGCGCTGCAGTTCCTCTTTAACAGTGAGTGAGTAGTTCCTGAAGGACCAGGCAGGACACCTTGTGTTTGAGGCTCTTGTCTGTCGTGGCAAACACCACAGCAGCCGAAGCATCCCAGCAGTTCGTGATCCAGGCCTTGGTGCCGCTCAGCACCCACTGACCCCCCTCCTTCCTGGCCACCGTTGTCGCGGCACCTGCATCACTACCGTTACCTAGGAAACAGGACAAGAAGAAGAACGAAAGCACGTTCCCATTAGAATACTGTCAGCGCCCCCTAGTGTTGCACTTCACCATGCAGTGCTGTGCCGCTCACTGTGGACTGCGCGGTGTGCTCGGCACCCCTGCCTGTTTCCCTGCTGTACCTGGCTCGCTCAGAGCAAAGCAGCCCACTCGCTCCCCACTGGTGAAGGGAGTGACCCACTGCTGCTTCTGCTCTTCCAAGCCGAACTTCAGAATCGGACCCAGGTACAGCGACTGAGAGTGCAAGAGAAGAGGAGAGAGGGGTACCTTTCAGATGCGGGGTGCTTCACAAGCACTGTGATCTTTAACAGTTTAACAATTTTACAGTTACAAGAGATAACAGAGGCAGGTGGAGGGACGATCAGACAGAAGAAAAAAAGACTGATTCCCAAGACAAGAGGGAGGGAGGGACAGAGGCAGACTGACATTGTTGACGCTGACGATGACCCCTGTGGACGCGCAGCCCCGGCTGATCTCCTCCACCGCGAGGGCGTAGGCCAGGTAATCCAGCCCTGCACCTCCTAGGTGTTCGGGGGCCTCCACTGCCATGAGCCCCAGAGCCCCCAGCTTCTTCACCTGGGAGAGGGCAGGAGCAGGTTAGCAGAGTCTCCCTCAGCCGGCAGACGCTCGGGACGCGGACGCACGGGTACCTGCTCGGCCGGGAAGCGGTGCTCGCGGTCCAGCTGGGCGGCCAGGGGTGCCAGCTCGCGATCAGCGAAGTCCCGGCACGTCTGACGCAGCATGGCATGAGTCTCCGGCAGCTCGGCCAGCTGTGACAACAGCCGAACACCCCCCCTCCGGCAGGACAGGACAGCTGGGGGAGGGAGGGACAGAGGAGTGAGAGAAGAGAGGCCACTGCTGTCAGACCTGGGCACTGGCAGCTCATCTGGACCCAGAACAGGGGCACAGCAGAACCTGGCACTGCTGGAGCAGTACTGTCAGACCTGGGCGCTGACAGTCAATCTGGACAAGACCAGAGTTGTGGTTTTCCAGAAGAAAGCCAGACCTCAGGGAAACAGGTACAAATTCACACTGAACAACAACACATTGGAGCACACATCCAGCTACACATATCTCAGTCTCACCATCAGCTCTTCCGGGAGTTTTGACCTGGCAGTGAAGGCACTGAGGGAGAAGGCACTCAGGGCTTTCTACGCAATAAGAAGGAGGCTCTTCAACATCAACCCACCAACAAGAATCTGGCTCCAAATATTTGAAAGTGTAATCCAACCCATTGCCCTATAAGGCAGTGAAGTGTGGGGTCCCCTGACAGACCAGGATTACACCCAATGGGACAAACACCCCACAGAAACTCTGCACATGGAGATCTGTAGAAACATCCTCCGTGTGCAGAGAAAAACACCTAACAACGGGTGCAGGGCCGAATTAGGCCAGTACCCACTATTGATAAACATACAGAAAAGAGTATTAAAGTATTGGCTACACCTAAAAAACAGTGACCAAAATTCCTACCACCACAAAGCCCTGCTGAGCCAAGAGCTGAGCCCAAAACAGAGCCCCCTGAGCCAGCTGGTCCTGAGGCTCACTGACCTGAGCCACACCAACACTAACCAGCATCAGGACAACACTGCTAGAGCACCACAACTCAGACTCAACCACATCACAGCACAGATCAAACAGCAATATCTCACACACTGGGACACACACACAACATAAACTGGAATGCTACAGAACCCTAAACAGGCAATACACACTAGCCGAATATTTGATCAAGATATGAAACAGCAAAAAGAAACAGACCCTGACGAAGTACAGGCTCAGTGACCACAGCCTGGCCATAGAAACTGGGCGACACAGGCAGACCTGGCTGCCCAGAGAGGACAGGCTGTGCTCCCACTGCCAGCGGAGAGAAATAGAGACAGAGGTGCACTTCCTACTGCACTGTGACAGATACTCTGGGATTAGAGAAACATTCTTCCCTAAAATAACAAATCTAATCCCAGATTTTCCACACCTGCCAGAATTGGAACAGCTCCCAATCCTACTGGGAGAAGGAGGAGGGAATTCAGCTGAACTGGCAGCCAAGTATGTGATCTCCTGTCACAGCCTGAGGAACGGTGGGTCTGTCTCTAAATAATAATAATAATAATAATAATAATAATAATAATAATAATACAGTGTGTGATCTCCTGTCCCAGCCTGAGGAACAGACAGGGAGCCTGTCTCTCAATAATAATAATAATAATAATAATAATAATAATAATAATAATAATAATAATCATCATCATCATCATCATCATCAGTGTATGACCTCCTGTCCCAGCCTGAGGAACAGCGACTATTCAAACAATTATCTGCCTCATATGGCGTCTGCAAATGTTTAATTATATCTTTGAACTATAAATGTCTATAAACATTTGGTTAATTGTTGACACTTTGGCAAAACTGTAATTCATCAGTCATGCCAGTAAAGATATTTGATTTTGACTGAACTGGACTGAAGCGAGTGACAGAGGAGAGGAGAGAATGACAAAGACGAATAAATGCTACATACAGTACTTGTTCAATTTTAGGGTAAAATGTAATATTTGGGGGGCTGCTCATTACAAGGCCTATTATTATCTTTCCCGTATTTATGTTCGTGACGCGGGAGAGATGATAAATCGGGGATGTCGTGCCGTGCAGTGGAGCAGTGCCCTGAGAGCCCCCGTCCTCTTCGTCAATAACAGCCCGGATCAACTCTAATGCTCCAGTCAAACTGCCAAATAAAGTGAAGCATTTCTGCACGAAACCATGGTGTTTCTAAATGTTGCGGTGTGTGCGCAGGGCGCGGGTGACCTTTGGCACAGTGACCTCGGCTGCCCCGTCAGGCGCTGTGCTGGGTTGCCTGTCCCGTCTCCTGCAGGACACGCACCTGCAGCGCTGCCGTGAGACCGTACCCCCTTGTCAGGACTCCAGGTCTACTCCTGCTGTAACCCTCGGGAGCACTGTTCTTCGCTAACAATATCGGTGACCTAACTGGGCTCCTGCGCTTGTAAAGAACCCGGTACCACTGCTGGCTACCGCAGCGTCAAGACAGCTACTTATAACCCGGCTCTAACACGAGCTCGGCTTGTAATGACTGAAGCGTCACGGGAAAGAGTTCAGCTGCAAACGGAGTTTATTTCTGACCTTTCCGAGCGCACAGCAAAGCCGCCATCTTCACCCAAGACCCCAGCGTTAACACAGCCCGGCGCGCCTGAAAATAAGTCCGACCTGCATCGGGCATTCGGAGGGCTGAGTTCCGTGTGGGACGGGATAGGGTGTTGCACCTAAATGCGGGCCGCTGAAATGGGACATCCTGAGCCCTGGGCCTGAGCGCGCAAGCGTGCATGCTGGCCAGCCAGCCGTGTCCCAGTGTGCACAGCAGGACCGCCGGGGGGGGGGGGCACCCCGCTTCTAAATCTGTGTCACGAGGGTGCTCACCGGCGCCCCCAGTGAGACCTTCTCTGTCCGCATCGGAGTGGACAAAGTGCAGAGAAGTTGCCATGGAGAAAAAAATATTCAAGCATTAGGAAAATTGAACCTTTTTACAGTTTTAAAACTCATAAAGTTTTAAAGTTACATATATTTTATGTATAAACAAAATTTAATGAGGCTACTTTAGATTAGTACGGTATGTGTTCTTAGTACGAAGTTTTGAACGCGTTATGTTCCTCATACTGTCATGTTTGTACTTGGACAGGCGATGCGAAATGTATTTAATAACACAAGGCTTCGATATGGCCAACTTTTCCTTACTTCTCCCCGTTTGAGTCGAGCAGCTCAACATGAACACGGTGTCACTACTTTTGTGCAGGGACAGACGAGTGACTTTCGATTCATCAAACAGCGAGCGGAGAAGGAATAATTCTTCTAAATTTGCCAACAAAAGTGCCAACATGCACTTAGCCACTGGAAAAGAAACATCAATAACAAGAATATCGAATATCGACCCTGAGCCGTGTAACCAGTGAGTGACCCTGAGGTGACAGAAGTGTCCCATTCCCCTGTTTATAACGCTGCCCCTCGAATCCTCACACTGGCGCTGCATCACAGAGGAGCGGACTTGGAGGAAGGGTGCATTTGCACCGCAGGATGAAACAGAATCATTTGTACTGTATTATGGGGTCTTATGTGAGAATTTATATATTCTCTTAGTAGTTTTTTAAAAAATCTCTTCACATACCCCAGCTTGCTTTCCATGAGACACACAGAGAGTGAAGCTTGGGGTCAGAGCGCACGGAGCAGCTGGGGTCTCTCTCAGGGGCCAAACAGAGTAGGATTCCTCTGCCTGTGGGATTTGAACCAGCAACCTTCCAGCCACA
This sequence comes from Lepisosteus platostomus, assembly GCF_059453375.1. NCBI lineage: Eukaryota > Metazoa > Chordata > Actinopteri > Semionotiformes > Lepisosteidae > Lepisosteus > Lepisosteus platostomus. Next base: position 3,542,349 of record NC_142634.1, read on the forward strand.
AGCACAGATCCTGAGCCACAGAGCCACCGCTCCACCCCGTCTCAGCATATTCTGAGCCTGCTGCCGAGGAGGCCATGGTCTCACCCTCTCTGGCGCTCAGGAAGTCTGCACAGCCCTCCCCTCGAGTCACGCCTTTTCTTATAGCAGCATTAGTTTCATACGGAGAACCAGGCTACAGTGTTTCCGAGTGCAGTCTGTGCCTGTGGCGTTTGGCAGGGTGCCCTCAGTGTAGGGTTCAGGGTTCACGGTCTCTTCTCCAGAGGGCTCAGCCCAGGGTCCTGTTTGAATTAAGTATTACAACCATTTGGTTTAAAATTGTTCATTTAAATGTAATTAAACTGAATCGGCCCACTGCACATTGTGTGCAGCTGTCATCCTCAAGGTTAAATTATTTTTGGCTTTATTGTGGAGTATTACTCCTCCCCGAGGTGAATAAATGTGGTTTTGAGTAGTCTGAGCAACAGCCCAATGTCACCAGCAGAAATCAGACCAGGCCATGCTGTGGAAGGATATGGATAGTTTATTAGCTGGGCTCTGTGTCAGAGAGGTACAGTGTTTCTGGCAGTTTCCCACAAAAACTGGGAGCTTCTTCCTACATTAATAAAGCCAACATTTTTTGTCAGGGAGCCTCGCTGTTTCTCCCGGTCCGTTTGGAGAAACAGGCTGAAGTTGGAGAAGCTGGAGGAGGAGGAGTGCTTGAGCTCTCAGCCCTCAGAACACCTACTTGTGTTTTTATTACGTCCATCAAAACCTGGAATTCTACAAAAAATAAAAGCAAAATAAATGTTACACAGCTCTGCCCTAATACAAGAGTCACACCCGAGAAAAAAATGGAGCCTTCTAGTTTCCCCAAACACCTTTGCGTGTCTGTGAGGCCTTTCCTTCTGCATGAGGCCCTGTACTGGGTACTCCGGGGGTTTGTGCCTCCTCCTTTCTATGCCTGGTGTTGTATCCTAGTTTGATCTCTGTCCAGGGAGGGGAAAGCAGGTCAACACGTGTGAACACCTCATCACTCTCCCTCGGGGAAACAGACACAGGGCTGCCGGGGGGATTAATGACGGTGGGGAAACTGCCCAGGCCCCGCAGTCCATTACCCTGCTAATGGGGTCACCGTCGCCGCAGCCTGCAGGCCCGTCCACAAACCCACACTGCGGCAAGACCAGCAGGACCCTGGGAGAGAGCTGTGCTGGGGGGCAGGCACGCTCCAGAGCCCTTCAGAGCTTTACTGCGAGCCGGGCAGGCAGCTAACTGACACCTGCTGTAGAGCGAGTGCTGGAAACACATCCAGCTGGGTCTACTGGGTCTCCTGGGTCTGCTTAACCTGTTGGGCCTGCTGGGTCTGCTGGGTCTGCTGGGACTGCTGAGACTGCTGGGACTGCTGGGACTGCTGAACCTGCTGGGCCCACTGGGACTGCTGAACCTGTTGGGCCTGCTGGGTCTGCTGGGTCTGCTGAACCTGTTGAGTCTGCTGGGACTGCAGGACTGTTGGGTCTGCTGAACCTGTTGGGACTGCTGAACCTGTTGGTTCTGCTGGGTCTGCTGGGACAGCTGGGCCTGCTGGGTCTGTTGAGTCTGTTGGGACTGTTGGGACTGTTAAACCTGTTTGGACTCTGGGCCTGCTGGGTCTGCTGGACCTGTTTGGACCGCTGGGTCTGCTGAACCTATTGGGTCTGCTGGGTTTGATGGGACTGCTGGGCCTGCTGAACCTGTTGGGTCTGCTGGGACTGCTGGGTCTGCTGAACCTGTTTAGACTGCTGGGTCTGCTGAACCTGTTGAGTCTGCTGGGACTGCAGGACTGCTGGGTCTGCTGAACCTGTTGGGCCAGCTGGGACTGCAGGACTGCTGGGTCTGCTGAACCTGTTGGGCCAGCTGGGTCTGTTGAGACTGTTGGGACTGTTGGGACTACTGGGTCTGCTGGACCTGTTTGGACTGCTGGGTCTGCTGGACCTGCTGGACTTGCTGGGTGTACTGGGCTGGTGGCCCACAGCCGGTTCAGGGAACAGAAACTGCAGCCATGTTTGTGTGGTCATCAGTTTGTCTGGAACTGATGCCTACTTGTAGCTGCGGAACTCCATATACCAGCCAAGCAGCTGCTGGATATTTCACTCGTCCTGCCTTGTGCTGAGTTGGGACTGTTGGGACTGTTGGGAGTGTTGGGTCTGCTGGGTCTGCTGGGACTGCTGGGACTGCTGGGACTGCTGGGAGTGTTGGGTCTGCTGGGTCTGCTGGGACCGCTGGGTCTGCTGAACTTGTTGGGTCTGCTGGGTTTGATGGGACTGCTGGGTCTGCTGAACCCGTTGGGTCTGCTGGGTCTGCTGGGACTGATGGGACTGATGGGGTCTGCTGGGTCTGCTGAACCTGTTGGGTCTGCTGGGTCTGCTGGGACTGATGGGTCTGATGGGACTGATGGGGTCTGCTGGGTCTGCTGAACCTGTTGGGTCTGCTGGGACTGTTGGGTCTGCTGGGACTGTTGGGCCTGCTGAACCTGTTGGGTCTGCTGGGACTGTTGGGTCTGCTGGGTCTGCTGAACCTGTTGGGCCAGCTGGGTCTGCTGGGTCTGCTGCACCTGTTGGGCCAGCTGGGTCTGCTGGGACTGTTTGGACTGCTGGGTCTGCTGGACCTGCTGGACTTGATAGGTGTGCTGGGCTGGTGGCCCACAGCCGGTTCAGGGAACAGAAACTGCAGCCATGTTTGTGTGGTCATCAGTTTGTCTGGAACTGATGCCCACTTGTAACTGCGGAACTCCATATACCAGCCAAGCAGCTGCTGGATATTTCACTCGTCCTGCCTTGTGCTGAGTTGGGACTGTTGGGACTGTTGGGAATGTTGGGTCTGCTGGGTCTGCTGGGTCTGCTGGGAGTGTTGGGGCTGCTGAACTTGTTGGGTCTGCTGGGACTGTTGGGAGTGTTGGGTCTGCTGGGTCTGCTGGGACTGCTGGGACTGCTGGGAGTGTTGGGTCTGCTGGGTCTGCTGGGACCGCTGGGTCTGCTGAACTTGTTGGGTCTGCTGGGTTTGATGGGACTGCTGGGTCTGCTGAACCCGTTGGGTCTGCTGGGTCTGCTGGGACTGATGGGACTGATGGGGTCTGCTGGGTCTGCTGAACCTGTTGGGTCTGCTGGGTCTGCTGGGACTGCTGGGACTGATGGGACTGATGGGACTGATGGGGTCTGCTGGGTCTGCTGAACCTGTTGGGTCTGCTGGGACTGTTGGGCCAGCTGAACTTGTTGGGTCTGCTGGGACTGTTGGGTCTGCTGGGTCTGCTGAACCTGTTGGGCCAGCTGGGTCTGCTGGGACTGTTGGGACTGTTGGGACTACTGGGTCTGCTGGACCTGCTGGACTTGATGGGTGTGCTGGGCTGGTAGCCCACAGCCGGTTCAGGGAACAGAAACTGCAGCCATGTTTGTGTGGTCATCAGTTTGTCTGGAACTGATCCCCACTTGTAGCTGCGGAACTCCATATACCAGCCAAGCAGCTGCTGGATATTTCACTCGTCCTGCCTTGTGCTGAGTTGGGACTGTTGGGACTGTTGGGAATGTTGGGTCTGCTGGGTCTGCTGGGACCGCTGCGTCTGCTGAACTTGTAGGGTCTGCTGGGTCTGCTGGGACTGTTGGGACTGCTGAACCTGTTGGGTCTGCTGGGACTGCTGGGACTGCTGGGAGTGTTGGGTCTGCTGGGTCTGCTGGGTCTGCTGGGACCGCTGGGTCTGCTGAACTTGTTGGGTCTGCTGGGTTTGATGGGACTGCTGGGTCTGCTGAACCTGTTGGGTCTGCTGGGTCTGCTGGGACTGCTGGGACTGATGGGACTGATGGGACTGATGGGGTCTGCTGGGTCTGCTGAACCTGTTGGGTCTGCTGGGACTGTTGGGTCTGTTGGGTCTGTTGGGCCTGCTGAACCTGTTGGGTCTGCTGGGTCTGCTGGGTCTGCTGGGACCGCTGGGTCTGCTGAACTTGTTGGGTCTGCTGGGTTTGATGGGACTGCTGGGTCTGCTGAACCTGCTGGGTCTGCTGGGACTGCTGGGACTGATGGGACTGATGGGGTCTGCTGGGTCTGCTGGGACTGTTGGGTCTGCTGGGTCTGCTGAACCTGTTGGGACTGCTGGGTCTGCTGGACCTGCTGGACTTGATGGGTGTGCTGGGCTGGTGGCCCACAGGCGGTTCAGGGAACAGAAACTGCAGCCATTTTTGTGTGGTCATCAGTTTGTCTGGAACTGATGCCCACTTGTAGCTGCGGAACTCCATATACCAGCCAAGCAGCTGCTGGATATTTCACTCGTCCTGCCTTGTGCTGAGTTGGGACTGTTGGGACTGTTGGGAATGTTGGGTCTGCTGGGTCTGCTGGGACCGCTGCGTCTGCTGAACTTGTAGGGTCTGCTGGGTCTGCTGGGACTGTTGGGACTGCTGAACCTGTTGGGTCTGCTGGGACTGCTGGGACTGCTGGGAGTGTTGGGTCTGCTGGGTCTGCTGGGTCTGCTGGGACCGCTGGGTCTGCTGAACTTGTTGGGTCTGCTGGGTTTGATGGGACTGCTGGGTCTGCTGAACCTGTTGGGTCTGCTGGGTCTGCTGGGACTGCTGGGACTGATGGGACTGATGGGACTGATGGGGTCTGCTGGGTCTGCTGAACCTGTTGGGTCTGCTGGGACTGTTGGGTCTGTTGGGTCTGTTGGGCCTGCTGAACCTGTTGGGTCTGCTGGGTCTGCTGGGTCTGCTGGGACCGCTGGGTCTGCTGAACTTGTTGGGTCTGCTGGGTTTGATGGGACTGCTGGGTCTGCTGAACCTGCTGGGTCTGCTGGGACTGCTGGGACTGATGGGACTGATGGGGTCTGCTGGGTCTGCTGGGACTGTTGGGTCTGCTGGGTCTGCTGAACCTGTTGGGACTGCTGGGTCTGCTGGACCTGCTGGACTTGATGGGTGTGCTGGGCTGGTGGCCCACAGGCGGTTCAGGGAACAGAAACTGCAGCCATTTTTGTGTGGTCATCAGTTTGTCTGGAACTGATGCCCACTTGTAGCTGCGGAACTCCATATACCAGCCAAGCAGCTGCTGGATATTTCACTCGTCCTGCCTTGTGCTGAGTTGGGACTGTTGGGACTGTTGGGAATGTTGGGTCTGCTGGGTCTGCTGGGACCGCTGGGTCTGCTGAACTTGTTGGGTCTGCTGGGTCTGCTGGGAGTGTTGGGACTGCTGAACCTGTTGGGTCTGCTGGGTCTGCTGGGACCGCTGGGTCTGCTGAACTTGTTGGGTCTGCTGGGTTTGATGGGACTGCTGGGTCTGCTGAACCTGCTGGGTCTGCTGGGACTACTGGGACTGATGGGACTGATGGGACTGATGGGGTCTGCTGGGTCTGCTGAACCTGTTGTGTCTGCTGGGACTGTTGGGTCTGCTGGGTCTGCTGAACCTGTTGGGCCAGCCGGGTCTGCTGGACCTGTTTGGACTGCTGGGTCTGCTGGACCTGCTGGACTTGATGGGTGTGCTGGGCTGGTGGCCCACAGGCGGTTCAGGGAACAGAAACTGCAGCCATGTTTGTGTGGTCATCAGTTTGTCTGGAACTGATGCCCACTTGTAGCTGCGGAACTCCATATACCAGCCAAGCAGCTGCTGGATATTTCACTCGTCCTGCCTTGTGCTGAGTTGGCTAACCCCTGGAGTGGCTCCCCTGCCCTGTAGGGGGACTGCAGCCAGGCCCTGTGTACTGGTGTCAGTACACGCTGAGAGTGCTGAGGAAGAGAGGACTGTCTGCAGGGAGCAGCACAACTCACAGGGGTCACCCTAACCCACTCTCTGCCCAGTGTGTGATCTCAGAGATACTGCAATTACTGATTCATCATGATCAAGCTTTCAGATACACATCACCAAGTGTTAGTCTCGATATTCAGAAGTTTGTGTCCTGAGGGACAGAAGCACACACAGAGCTGAGCTTCTGGAGATGACAAAGCCGGAGCAACTGTGCAGAATCCAGTGCCAAACTCTCAGGGCCCAGAGTCCAGTCGGATGCGCTGCTGGTGACTGAGAAGAGGTGGCAGGATTAGAGACTTGCTACCCCTGAATCTGCATTAACAGTTTTCCAGCGGTGTCCGCCCAGTCTTCACCTCCGCTCCAGGACAGGAAGGGACGAGGGTGCTCTCCACGTATCTCCACGTCCTGTTGTTAGCATCTGCAGGGTTAGAGCTCACAGGGTCTCCTTTCCTCCTCCAGCCTTTCTCCCTCCCTCTCTCTCTTGAAACCTCTGGTCCTCCAGCTCACTCCCTCTGCTCCTCATGCTCTCCTGTCTCTCACAGCCTCTTCCTTCCTGTCTGCTCCCTGCCTCCCTCCACCTCTTTCCTCCTCTCCCCTCCTCTCTAGCAGCAGGCCAGCCCCTCTGGCCCCCTGCCCTGGGGCTGTTCCGTGGATCCTCTGTCAATTCCTGTGGGTCACAAGGATAATTCGATTCAGCACAGTGACACAGCGACAGCGGCAGCAATTCTTTCAACTCTTTGAGACTTTGTTTCTATTTCCCCCATGACTCTCTCTCTAATGTATCCCCACCCAGTGAGCGACTTAGCCCTGTCTATGTCATCCTCCACCCCTGCCCCTGTCTATCGGAAACATCTTACGGATGAGGTCTCCATCCCCGATTCTGGTGCCCATGCTCCGACTCTTCTCCAGGTCCTTCAGTATGGAGTCCTCGAAGGCCAGAGCCGCCACGCGGAAGAAGAACTCCTGCACATTCTCACCTGCAAAGAGACACACCAACACCACAGTGAGGCACAGCCACACCCAGTGCACTCCCACAGTGAGGCACAGCCACACCCAGTATCGTCCCACAGCGAGGCACAGCCACACCCAGTGCACTCCCACAGCGAGGCACAGCCACACCCAGTATCCTCCCACAGCGAGGCACAGCCACACCCAGTGCACTCCCACAGGGAGGCACAGCCACACCCAGTATCCTCCCACAGCGAGGCACAGCCACACCCAGTATCCTCCCACAGCGAGGCACAGCCACACCCAGTATCCTCCCACAGCGAGGCACAGCCACACCCAGTATCCTCCCACAGCGAGGCACAGCCACACACAGTGCACTCCCACAGCGAGGCACAGCCACACACAGTGCACTCCCACAGCGAGGCACAGCCACACCCAGTATCCTCCCACAGCGAGGCACAGCCACACCCAGTATCCTCCCACAGTGAAGAAGATAGATAGATAAGAATTCATTGATCCTGAAGGGAAATTGATGTGTTACAGCAGTCCAGCCTAAGTCAAGCAAACACAGACATCAGAATAGATGAAAAATTATACAAAATAAATAAATAAAAATAAATACATAGGTGTGTGCAAAATACGATGATCATAGTCACTGTAAAAATAAAATATGTGCAAAATGTGCATAGGTTTATACAGATTGATTGTCCAAAAAGTACAAAGGAGCAACGTGCTGTCCATAGAGGAGCAAATGAAGGGCTAACAGTCCTAGCCTAGGGCAGCTTTATACACCCTGACAGCCGCCAGGAGGAAAGACCTGCGGAAACGTTCCCTTGAACACAGTAGCTGGAGCAGTCTGTTGTTAAAAGTGCTCCGCTGCCCAGTAACAGTCCCATGAAGCGGATGAGAGGTGTTATTCATGATGGCTGTGAGCTTGGTCAGCATTCTCCTCTCAGCCTCCACCTCCAGGGGGTCAAGGCTCATCCCCAACACAGTGCCAGCCTTCTTGAGGAGTTTATTGAGCCTATTTGCATCTCTTGTCATGATGCTGCTGCCCCAGGACACAACAGCGTAGAAGATGGCCGCATTCATATAAAATGTGTAGCAGTGTTCCATACACACCAAAGGACCTGAGCCTCCTAATAAAATAGAGTCGGGTCTGACCTTTCTTGTACAGGGCGTCAGTGTTACCAGACCACTCCAGCTTATCATCCAGGTGTACCCCTAAGTACTTGTAGGACTGCACCCCCTCTATGTCCTCACCCTGGATGGAAACAGAGTTCAACGGAGACTTATTCCTTCGAAAGTCCATGACCATTTCTTTGGTCTTGCTGGTGTTTAGCTGGAGATGGTTAAGATGACACCACTCCACAAAGTTGGTAATGAAGAAAGATGTGAAGACGGGGGTTTGAATTTAATCTTTTCTGTAGGGGGTTTAGACTTCCAAGTCACAAGCAGGGGTTTATGGCAGGAAAGGGGGTTAACTGATCAGATGCCAGCTAGGAACCCCCCTGGGTGTAATGTTAAACTGACCATTTGCCCAGAACATCATAAACTGGCCAAATACCATGAACCCCCCTCTTTACCATCAGACCGAGTGACGTCAGAAACGGAGAAGAAAACTGTATATAACCCAAAAGTTTGTAACAGTACGGAGAACAATACTTCGGTTTTGTTGTTTCTTGCGGGAAACAAGACTTCGGCTTTATTGTTCCTTGCATGCAATAAACTCATCTGTTTCACTTCATCTCGGGATCAAGAACCTTATTTCTTCTGTTACAACAGTAATCAAGCTCCTATATTCCTCCTCCCTCCCCTCTCTAATACACCACAATTGCAGAGTCATCTGAAAACTTCTGAAGATGACATGTCTCAGAGTTGTACCTGAAGTCAGAGGTGTAAAAGGTGAACAGGAATGGAGCAAGGACAGTCCCCTGTGGGGCACCAGTACTGTGAAATGGAAATCTAATTAGTAAATTGATTCTTAAAATGTAGAGAGCTTTGCAAAAAATATATTGGTGCTTTTAGAAAATATATTTCAAGGATGTAACTGCTGTGCTACAGTACGTGCAGAATTTTAGAAAACAGTGCGTCAACAAAGTACACTGTTTAGGTTACTTTAGAAGACAATGTACCAAAACAATATACTGTATGCTGTCTAGGTCATTAGATTAGCTGAAAGTAACTGATAAGCTTTGAAAAACAAATCTAGTGGTGCTTCTTCTTTCGTTTTAGGATGTAGTCTGTTTTGTCTTAGGGAAAGGGGAAGTGTTAGAAGGGACAAAGCGCTGAGCTTTTTTACAGCGCAACGTCTTATAAAAACTCTGTACTGCTTGTAACAAATTGAGTCTCTGGTTGCACTTTGGGAAGTGGCAGCAGGGCTCCCAATATTGCAATATTGAAATAAAGACCTTACTCAGGTGAGAACTCTCTCTTGTGGCTTCCTTGATAGGTACATTTCCACGACAAGATTGGCATCCAGATGGGACCTTAACCTGAGCGCGGACGGCTGCTGAAACTCCATCCTGGCCTGGACAATTTTAGCAAATTGGACGAACCTCGGAGGATAAACTGTTTATCCTTCCAGAGACACGTCTGGAGAATTGGCAGCTGTCTGACGTCAGTAAGTGATCCTTTTTTACGAACTTTTGTTTTAAGACGATATAGAATATTTTCTGTGGTTTTATTGCAGAGAAAGAGGAGGCCAGGGAGGGTGTTCTCACACGGGTTTGACGAGTCCGGGACTCATATAAAGAACTTATCTTAACACAGACGTGTGGTTTTTGCTCTGCGGAGTAGTTAATGTGATAAGGTTCTAAAGTAAGGCACCGATCGGTAAAAATGGGGAATGAAAATTCAAAGACGGAAACAGGACCGAGCGGTCCAGCGAAGTATATGTACAAAGAATTTGGAGAAAGGGGAATAAAGTGTCTTCCGTTGTGGAGTAAGTTAGGTTTTCCAGAAAATGGTAGTTTTAGTACCAGGCAGATACAACAACTAGAAGCAGTTAAAAGAAAAAGAGAAGAAGGAAATAAGAAAGTTGACTGGAAGTGTTTTGAGTTGTGGAAAATTGAGGTGCAAGTTAGAGAAAGACAAAGTAAGTTAGGCAATACTGGGAAGAAAACTGAAACGCCCATGAATATAGTGGGAAGAGAATCTGGGTTAATATTCTGTCAACCTTTTTCTGATAATATGTCAGGATTGACAAATGAGAGATGGCCCCGTGTAGGTAGTTTTCAGCCACGGGCCATACGATTATTACACGAAATGACAGATTCACTTAACCCAGAGGGAGATCCCGGGTGGGATTTGAAATATATGTGGAGATGTGTAAGTGTGTGGGAGGAATGTGCTAAGAGGCATGAATCAGGATGTGAGGGCGAACTGGCTGCGACATCTGTAACTCCCCTAACAAATCGTCAACATACTGCACTAGTGTACTACCGTTTTTAAACCCAAACCCTGAGAGACAGTCCTGTAATGCAGAGGAAAATACAGTAGGAGCCTCGGCATACCCCTGAGGCATACGAGTCCATATACTTTTTTCCTTAAAAACGTGAAAGCAAACCAGAACTGGGACTCAGAGTGTACTGGGATACTAAAAAATGCATTTGCCAAATCTATTACAGAAAAAACTTTTGAGTCCCCGGGGATAGATGACAAAATAGTGGTTGGATTTGGAACTACAGGAGCTCGAGCATATATGGCTGCATTTACTGTTCTTAAATCTTGTACCGGGCGCCAGGATTCCCCATCAGCCTTTTTTACGGGGAACAGTGGATTGTTACAGGGAGATGTTGGGCAGGGAATCAAAATTTCTGCGGCGATCAGCTGTTCGACCACAGGTTTAAGCCCAACTTCAGCGTCTGGCCTGAGCGGATACTGGGGCTTACTCGGCCTATAGGTGGACTTGGGTTTTACTTCGAGCAGGGAAGCCCCCTCTATTAATCCCACATCATATTTGTGAGCCGCCCAGAGGGAGCTGGGCACCCCCTCTAGTGCGGGATGGGAAGTGTCAACACAAACAATGCACCCATCTGATCATCTGGAGCCGTGAGATGCACTGTCCTCCAGGTCTGAAGGATTGCTGAGTATGGGCATCAACTGGCCTGGAGGGTGGCATTATATTTAACTCCCCTCGAGTCTGGAGCTGACCACGAACAGCTCTCAACACACCGTTGGACAAAACTGCCCACGTCCTGCGAGCGAAAACCTGATGCTTTAGCAAGGGAAACATGAGGGTGCGTTCCCGCTCGACAAAGTGTCTTCTGCTTTTCTGTTAAGGTAATAGCTAACGCTGCAAAGTCTGCTGAAATTAAATACCCATTGCTTTTTATCCTATCACTACACGGTCCGTCACCGAACCACGCCATCTCAAATTCCTCAGCTGGACCTCCAAATCTAACCTCTGCTGTACAATGTAAATTGCTCACGTCCTGAAAACCACCCTGGCCTGACCACAGTCTTTTTATTTCTTGTAAAAGAAGTTGTGGTGTTTGTTCCTCATCCATCACTAATTCCCAGCTGTAGTAGTAGTCAGGGACTGTGGGTGAGTGTTGTATTAACATGGTGCGTGGCAAGCAGTCTTCATTGCGGGTTAGCTCAAGCCCTTTTTCTGAACAGACGATGGTGAGATTTTGCAGAGTAAATCTCTGCCACACAAATTAACAGGGCACTCTGAGTCCCAGTTCTGGTTTGCTTTCACGTTTCAAGGAAAAAAGTATACTTGGACTCGTATGCCTCAGGGGTATGCCGAGGCTCCTACTGTATTTTCCTCTGCATTGCAGGACTGTCTCTCAGGGTTTGGGTTTAAAAACTGTAGTACACTAGTGCAGTATGTTGACGATTTGTTGATTTGCTCTCCAAGTGAAAGCGCTTGCCTTCAGGATAATCTTTTAAATTATCTTGCCAGCACTGGAAATAAAGTTTCACTATCAAAGCTGCAGCTTGTAAAAAAGAATGTACGATATTTAGGTCATGACATTTCTGCAAATTCACGCTCAATTGGCACGGAGCGAATAACTGCGATCCAAAAAATTCCAAAACCCCGCACCAAGAAGGAGATGATGTCCTTCTTAGGCTGCACAGGTTACTGTAGGGCGTGGATACCCGGGTATGCAAAACTAGCACAGCCATTGTCTGACATGGCACACGCCTCAGGCCTGAATATGACTGACAGACTGACTTGGACTGAAGAAGCGGAAAAACGCTTTTGGTGAACTCAAGACTGATGTCTGCCCCTGCATTGGGCATTCCTGATATGACTAAGGGGTTCACTTTATGTGTTGACGAGAAGTCTGGTTTCTACAGTGCTGTCCTTTTACAGGAGCACAGAGACTGTCTTAAACCAGTTGCTTATTATTCTCAGCAACTTACCTCTGTAACCAGAGGCCTCCCAGCCTGCCTAGGTGCTGTAGCGGCAGCAGCTGCAGCTGTCATGGCCTCTGCCTCTTTGGTTTGTTATCGTCCGCTGAAGCTTTTGGTTCCACATGCTGTGGCTTCTATCCTCCTTCAGAGTAAAACTTCACATTTCTCTTCCGCGTCTACTCTTCACTACCATCATGTCCTTTTATCTCTGCCACATGTTACTATCGAGCGATGCACAGTGTTAAACCCTGCAACCTTGTTGCCCACTCAGGACGAGGGGGAGCCACATGATTGCCTGGTGGCCATCACTTCTCAGGTAACCCGCAGGCAGGATCTCTCCTCTTCTCCCCTTCCTAACTCTGAGTCACTCTTCTATGTTGATGGGTCAGCTCGTAAGGACCCGACCACCGGATTGAGTCATGTGGGGTATGCAGTGGTCTCTGACCACTCCACTGTCGAGGCCACTCGCCTCCCTTCGCATTTATCTGCCCAGGCAGCCGAACTTTTGGCTTTAACAAGGGCTTGTATCCTGGCAACCAGAAAGTCGGTTACTATTTACGCTGATAGTAGATACGCTTTTGGGGTTGTGCATGACTTCGGTACTCTCTGGAAGAATAGGGGGTTTCTCACATCACAAGGCACGCCGATCCAACACTCCCTCCTGGTAAGCAATTTGCTCGAGGCTATTTTGTTGCCCAGCTCTATTGCTGTGTGCAAGTGTGGAGCACACACCCACTTGCTGGATGAGATTTCAAGAGGCAACTCCAGGGCCGATGCTGCAGCAAAGGTGGCTGCAGTATCCCCTTTTTCTTCTGCACTTCTACTTCCCCTTCTCAGCCCTGAGCCCGCAATGGCTTCACTATCTGACATGCAGGCCCTGGCCACTCCGGCTGAAAAGGCAGTCTGGAAAAAGTCTGGCTTGTTTTCTAATGGGGTCTGGCTAGGCCCGATGGGGAAACCATGTCTTCCCCGACATTTCTTCCCCTACATTGCTAAAAAAGGAGGGATGGTAAGTATGGTAAGTATGCAATGGGACACGAGGGGATTCACAACTTTTGCAGAGAAATTTTGTAATAAATGTCTCATTTGTGCACAAAACAATGTAGGACGAGGCACTAAAACTCAGGCCTCAGCGCACCCCGTCCCAGATGATCCGTTTGATCACCTTATGATGGATTTTATTGAATTAACACCATGTATCGGATACAATTACTGCCTGGTAATCGTAGACATGTTTTCTAGATGGGTAGAAGTTTTTCCCTGTAAACACGCTGATGCTAAAAGTGTGGCTAAGCACAAGATGTCATTCCCAGATGGGGAATTCCACGGAAACTTAGCTCAGATAACGGTACCCACTTTGTGAACAATGTCATTACCTTTCTCGCAGATCGCCTGGGCATTGATTTAAAACAGCATTGTTCGTACCACCCTCAGAGTAGTGGAGCAGTGGAACGTGTAAATGGGACCATAAAGAATAAACAAAGATGATGGCTGAGACAGGAATGAATTGGTTGACGTGCCTCCCATTGGTCTTGATGTATTTAAGGGCCAGGCCACATTCCACCATAGGACTCGCCACATGAGGTTCTTACTGGACGCCACATGAGAATAGGGCTTCCAGAAGTAAAGGGGGAGGCCACAGACCTCACCCACTTAGATGAGTGTTTGGTAGCATATTTGTTAGTGATATTCATAAACAGGTTAAAGCTGCGCTGCCTGCACCAGACCAGGACCTCTGCCACACACTCCAGCCAGGAGACTGGATTCTGGTGAAAGACTTCAGGAGAAAGAAGTGGTGTTCACCCAGGTGGAGGGGGCCGTACCAGGTGCTGCTGACCACTGCCACTGCTGTGAAAGGCGCGGAAAGGGTTCCCTGGATTCATGCTTCCCACTGTAAAAAGGTCACAAACGAACTGAGCAAAGCGCAGGAGTGATGTCTCCACAAGGACAGATGGGGATCACCTGCTTGGGACTGATGTGCACAGCCTTTTTCCTTTTTATGTGGAAGCCTGTCACCACCCAGAAAGAGGAAGAATCTAAACGCGAAGCCTCTTTGTATACAAACTGGCTGAAGGAAACTAATAATGAGGGGGATATGAGCAATTTGTGGTACAAATTTATAAATCATACTGTAAAGTTAAAGAAATTTAATGCATCTTGTTATGTATGCCTCATTCTACAGCCTCACCTATGCAACATTTTCCCCGACCAGTTGGTAGTCACATTTCTGAATGTATAAGTCTAGTGGCAGGATTTCCAAAGCCAGATCCTAGATCTTTTCCCACCTTCACCATAACATATTTGACCTACTCAAAGGGGCATCCATATGCAACCGGCCTGAAGATAAATAAGTCTACTACAGTAGCATTAGGCTTTGTTTCTCCCAGTGATCCAGCAGTGCATTTTGCTATTCACTTCAATGTTACCAGTAAAAAAGCAGAATGTCCTCCTTTGTGTGATTACCTAAAAAAATCACATTACCTGGACTGATTCTCCTGTTAAAGTAGCAGTTTACCTGCCTTCTAGGGTTAATCACTCTTATTGCTATGCAAACAAAGGTCGTGGCCCCTCAGTAGGAAGAACAGGAGGCTGTAGCGCCACGGTTACTAACCATACTTTATCTGACGGAACTATGGTTTTGATGGATTGGTATTGGCAATGTGGTGCGAAAGTTTATGATAGCCTTCCTCCCCAGTGGAGAGGAGTGTGTGCTCTAGTCACGTTACACCACTCCATTCTCATTGTCCCAGTAAACTCTTATTTGTTAAATTCAACGAAGCCCCTTCAGAGGGAGTCAAGTGTTAAACACGCTCTCAGTTGGGCTGACAGATATGGTCCAGATATATCTAAAATACCAAAGGACAATAGACTATTTACTGCAGCTGAAATGATTTTTTCCTCAGGACTGAGTATTCAGGCAGTAGCTAATGCCCGCTGGTTACAAATTACTCGCTATGAAATGTACTCGTTTATTAATATCACGTTAGAAGGCTTAGACGCTATCAAACAAGAATTAAGGGGAGTTAGATTAATGGCACTTCAGAACAGGTTCGTGCTGGACCTTCAAAATGCAGCATCTGGAGGAGTGTGTGCTTTAATAGGAGACTCCTGTTGTACATATATTCCAGCAAATGACGATGATTACGGAAATCTTACGCTCGCTATTCAGCATTTGAAAGAACTGAGAGACAAGGTGGACAAAGAAAGAGGCATTAAAGATACACCGGCTTTTCTCTCTTGGTTAGAATCACTGTTTGGGCCAGGGGGAATGTTTATCTTTAAGTTACTAACACCGATTATAGGGGCTGTGATACTTGTCTTCCTGTTTTTGTGTTGCTGTACGACGTATTATTCCAATGCTTCGAAATATGGTAATGAATATGTTTGCGCATCAGTATGTTCTGATGAGAACGCAAGAATCCGAAGTATGGGAGCCTCCTGGGAGTCCATATGAGGAATCTAACTTTTAATCATTTTCAAGAATAAAAAGGAGGGAATTGAAATTGAAATCTAATAAGTAAATTGATTCTTAAAATGTAGAGAGCTTTGCAAAAAATATATTGATGCTTTTAGAAAATATATTTCAAGGATGTAACTGCTGTGCTACAGTACGTGCAGAATTTTAGAAAACAGTGCGTCAACAAAGTACACTGTTTAGGTTACTTTAGAAGACAATGTACCAAAACAATATATGCTGTCTAGGTCATTAGATTAGCTGAAAGTAACTGATAAGCTTTGAAAAACAAATCTAGTGGTGCTTCTTCTTTCGTTTTAGGATGTAGTGTGTTTTGTCTTAGGGAAAGGGGAAGTGTTAGAAGGGACAAAGCGCTGAGCTTTTTTACAGCGCAACGTCTTATAAAAACTCTGTACTGCTTGTAACAAATTGAGTGTCTGGTTGCACTTTGCAAAGTGGCAACAGGGCTCCCAATATTGCAATATTGAAATAAAGACCTTACTCAGGTGAGAACTCTCTCTTGTGGCTTCCTTGATAGGTACATTTCCACGACAACTGCTAACAACCTGTTTGGAAACACAGTTCTGTAGCCGTACATACTGTGGCCTGCAGGTCAGATAGTCTATAATCCAGGACACCAGGGGAGAGTCCACCTGCGCCGCCCTTAGCTTATCTCTCAGTAAAGGTGGATGGATGGTGTTAAAGGCACTGGAGAAGTCAAAGATCATAACTCTCACAATGCTCCCCATCTTCTCCAGGTGAGAGTTAGCTCTGTGTAGCAGACAGATGACTGCATCCTCCACTCCCAAGTGTGACTGGTAGGCGAACTGCAGGGGGTCCAGTGCTGTACTCACCAGGGTTCTGAGGTGGTCCAGTACAAGCTTTTCCAAAGTTTTCATTAGGTGTGATGTCAGTGCCACTGGCCTGTAGTCATGCAAGACTTTGGGGTGCCCCTTTTTGGGTACTGGCACCAGGCAAGATGTCTTCCAGAGCACCGGAACCCTTTCTAATCTCAGCCACACCCAGTATCCCCCCACAGGGAGGCACAGCCACACCCAGTGCACTCCCACAGTGAGGCACAGCCACATCCAGTATCCTCCCACAGGGAGGCACAGCCACACCCAGTATCCCCCCACAGGGAGGCACAGCCACACCCAGTATCCTCCCACAGCGAGGCACAGCCACACCCAGTATCCCCCCACAGCGAGGCACAGCCACACCCAGTATCCTCCCACAGCGAGGCACAGCCACACCCAGTATCCTCCCACAGCGAGGCACAGCCACACCCAGTATCCTCCCACAGGGAGGCACAGCCACACCCAGTATCCTCCCATAGTGAGGCACAGCCACACCCAGTATCCTCCCACAGGGAGGCACAGCCACACCCAGCATCCTCCCACAGCGAGGCACAGCCACACCCAGTATCCTCCCATTGTGAGGCACAGCCACACCCAGTGCACTCCCACAGAGAGGCACAGCCACACCCAGTATCCTCCCATAGTGACAAGACAAACACAACAGAAAGACAGGACAACTGCAACAGACTAAAGTCTCACTAAGGACATATCTTTATAAAGCTTCTTAACAACTTTTCTTTCCTCAGAACTGACCTGTCTTGGCAGAGACAGACCAGAACTCTGCCTTCATCTCAGCCGCCAGTCTGACCGCGTCCCTCTCTGTCCTCTCGCACTCTGCTGCTGACTGTGGGACAGAGAGAGACTGTGAACGAGTTTGTCCCCCCGTATAGCTGGGGACAGAGTGTGAGTCAGTGTGTCCCTGTACAGACTGGGGACAGAGTGTGAGTCAGTGTGTCCCTCCGTACAGATTGGGGACAGAGTGTGAGTCAGTGTGTCCCTGTACAGACTGGAGCAGTGTGTGACACTCTCAATCTTACCAGTAAATCCTTCTTGGTTCCGACCAGAAAGACAAAAGACGAGTTGGGTTCATTCTCCCTTAGAGCATCTTCCAGCCATTGTCTGAAGGAGAGACCCAGAGATAACTGTCACAAAACACACATTTCAACTTCATCACATCATTTCTACAATGCCCTCATTATAGGGTCTCCTACAGCACTGTCACAATGTCTCTGTCTCCTACAGCAGTCGCAATGTATCAGTGTCTCCTGCAGCAGTGTCACAATGTCCCAGTGTCTCTCCTACAGCAGTATAACAATGTCTCAGTGTCTCTCCTACAGCAGTGTCACAATGTCTCAGTGTTTCTCCTACAGCAGTGTCACAATGTCTCAGTGTCTCTCCTACAGCAAAGTCGCGATGCCTCAGTGTCTCTCCTACAGCAGGGTCACGATGCCTCAGTGTCTCTCCTACAGCAGGGTCACGGTGCCTCAGTGTCTCTCCTACAGCAGGGTCACGATGCCTCAGTGTCTCTCCTACAGCAGGGTCACGATGCCTCAGTGTCTCTCCTACAGCAGTGTCACGATGCCTCAGTGTCTCCTACAGCAGTGTCACGATGTCTCAGTGTCTCTCCTACAGCAGTGTCACGATGCCTCAGTGTCTCTCCTACAGCAGTGTCACAATGCCTCAGTGTCTCTCTTACAGCAGAGTCACGATGCCTCAGTGTCTCTCCTACAGCAGAGTCGCGATGCCTCAGTGTCTCTCCTATAGCAGTGTCACGATGCCTCAGTGTCTCTCCTACAGCAGTGTCACGATGCCTCAGTGTCTCCTACAGCAGAGTCACGATGCCTCAGTGGTCAGCAGTGGTCAATGTGTGTCTATTGTCATGTTCCACACTTCTGACTTTGATTGTTCTCCCTTTCCCTTTGGCCCACCATTACACTATTGTTTCCGTATGACATCATCTTCAATTAGCTTCTCGACCAATCACAGCTCATCTTATTCACTATATAACATGGAGGTTCTCAGAAGGAAGAGGCCTTTTGTTTGACTTTGGTAATGCTTGGCTTTGGTTTTTGCTTTGCTTCACTTCAGGTTTTTGTTTTGTTTTGTTTTGTTTTGTTTTGTGTGTGCATTTTTGTATTGCTTCGGCTTTGTTGTTTTGTTGGTTTCTGTTCATCTCTTTGTACTTTCGTTTGTTTGTGTTATCCTTATTTTGCCACTACCTTGCCCAAACCTATTGTATCAACCTCTGTATTTTTTTGTACCCTGTTACTTGTCTACTCTCGTTTGTGTTCGTAGTTCACTTGTGTATTTGTGTGAACTTTTGTGTATAGAGTCAGTTTAGGTTGTTGGGTACATTTTGCACACACATAGTTGATTCTTGTATGAGTCACACTTGTTTAGTACGGGTGAGTGTCGTTTGTCTTGTAAGGTTTTGGGTAGTCAGTGGAGGCTAGCTTGGGTGTTGAAGACGCCGAAGACTGTGTGTTTTGGGTTTTCGTTTGTAGTGTGGTCAGCTTTCCCTCACTTTCTTCGCCAGCTCCATTTTGTTTATTTCTTTTCTTTGGCACCATTCTAGTTCCCTTACCCTGTGTGTTATTGTGTCCAATTACAAACCACTTACTTATTCACCTTAAAATCATCACTCTTGCACTGACCCTTGTTATCACACTTCCTAGTCCTCACCAGAACCCACCTGCTTCCAAAAATTATCCTAAATGTTACACCCCTTTACCCCTAGACACTTGGGGTCATAACAGTCTCCTACAGCAGAGTCACGATGCCTCAGTTTGTCTCTTACAGTAGCGCTCGGTCTTATGCACTCTGGTCTAGACAGGCTTAGTTCCAGGAAGACACACTGGCAGAAGCCTCCTGACACACCCCCACCCCACACCCACGGGCGGGTTGGCAGACAGCTCACCGCGTGTTCTCCAGGGTCCGGATATCCGCCAGGTCAAACACTGTGATGATCACTGAAACACACAGAGCACAGTCAGGGCGCCTTGTCACCCCTGTCTCTGCACATCTGTCTGCGTGGCCCAGCTGTGAGTTTGTCCACGAGCTCTTCATCTGCTGCCTGTTCTCTCACTGCTTGCAGCCACAGCTCTGTAGCATCGGCTCTACAAATCTCTCTTCCTCGCACCCTCTCTCCCCATCTTTCTTCCCATCCCTGCCCCCCCTCCCCGTCTCTCTTGGGGCGCCTCTGGTGAGCCCAGTGATCCCTCCTGCCCCACTCACCCTGCGCTCCTCTGTAATAGGCGGAGGCGATGCACTTGAACTTCTCCTGTCCCGCCGTGTCCCAGCTGCACAGAGAGACAGTATCAATCGGCACCATTGCCTCTTGTGGGGTGCAGCTCTGTGCCCTTACGCACGGGTGCACTACTCACATCTGCAGCGTGTAGGGAATCCCAGATATTTCAAACCTCTCGATTTCAAAATCCACCCCTATTGTAGCCTTGTAGTCCCTGTCAAACACGTCCTTACAAAACCTGAGATAAACAAGAAAATGAGTAAAACATATTGCATTTAGCAGAGAAAGCACCCATCTAAGAAAAACAAAAGCAACGTGCTGCCCTTGAATTAGTCACACTAGAGATTTCAGGATTTAAGAGCATGGAGCACTGTGTGTAGTTTGCACAATACAGTTAATGAAAGTGTAATATTACACAAATTCTTTATGAGGTTATTCAAATTAAAATCTTAAAACAATATTTTTACAATATTAAATATTACAATTAAACATTGAAAACATTTGCTACTGCTTTCTAAGTACAGTACTTTAGTGTAGTATTTTTGGAAGTCATATACTTAGAATGCAGTATGTTATTCTGGAAAGACTGTTAACTATATGTCATACCTGTTAATAAGACATGTCTTTCCCACATGCAAATCCCCAACAACCACCACCTTTGAGATTTTAAGCCTGTGACAGAAGGAGAAAAACAGGTATCAGTCACACAGGGAAATAAATCAGAATCACACTCTAGGTATCACAGCTAATTCACTTCTTCCATTTCCCAAGAGCTGCTGTGATCTGCAAATTGTACAGATACAGCAAAGCAGAAAAGCAAGTGTATGTAATATAGATTTTACTACAACTCTGGGTACTTGAATGAATTGAAAATGCGTTAACAAGCTCTGGAGACTAAAGCCGTGTCTCAACATGCACACTAGCGGTCTTGCGGCTTTCATGTGCCCTTCATATATTTTATGTATAAACAAAATTTAATTCGGCTACTTTAGATAAGTACTGTATGTGTTCTTAGTACGAAGTTTTGAACGCGTTATGTTCCTCATACTGTCATGCTTTTGATAGGCAATGCGAAATGTATTTAATAAGTTTTCCTTACTTCTCCCGGTTTGAGTCGAGCAGCTCAACATCACAGCTGAGCATGGTGTCACTACTTTTATGCAGTGACAGACGAGTGACATTCGATTCATCAAACAGTGAGTGGAGAAGGAAAAATTCTTCTAAAAATGAGTGGCCGACATGCACTTAGCCACTGGAAAAGAAACATCGATAACAGGAGGAATATCGACCCGGAGCTGTGTGACCAGTGAGTGACCCTGAGGTGACAGAAGTGTCCCATTCCCCTGTTTATAACGCTGCCCCTGGAATCCTCACACTGGTGCTGCGTCACAGAGGAGCGGACTTAAAAACATAGTTCCTGTTTGCTGCCTTGACAGAAATTGGCGTCGGCTTGTCATACTGTCGTCACTGCACGCCGACGCGTGTTGTGTCGGGGGTTGTGCTGGACCTGCTGTACTGGACTGGACTGACGTCAGCACACTGGACTATGACAAGGCTGGAAGCTAACGGACTTGGTTCCGCTGTCGTCTGTCATGTGTGGCCTCAATGCTGTCAGACTGTCCAGGTCCGCAGTGGACTGAGCTTAGACCCAGACCCTGTCCCGGTCAGTGCAGAGGGTCAGTCTGTCAGGAGAGGATGCACTCCTTGGCCCTGGTCCTCAGCTGTTCTCATGTTTGGCATTAATTAAGTTATTGTCCCCGTGACCGAGGAACCGACACACACAGCTCCGCCCCACAAAAACATCCCGTGGGTCTTAATCTCATTTAAGACAACAGCCAGCAGGAGGAAATGAAAGTCATGACCCTCTGAGTGGCGGAGCCTGCGGCTGAGACCAGCAGCAGGGGGCTGGACAGTATCCACTGCAGCGCCACATCCAGATCTCCAGACAGCAGGCCTCCTCTCTGCTTGTCTTAGAGGCTTCTGCCCAACTCTTTGAGTCCTCAAAGGTCTTCCCGGACTTCTCTCTGCAAAACTCCCGATATCTGTGCGTCTAACAAGACTCTCCTCAGACTCCTGTTTTTTCTGTGTGCCATTAGTGGGCAACTCTCTTTCTAGGGCCTTCGAATAGGACTCCTGGTTTGTGCATCTGATAAATTCTAAAAGAAGACTTGCCCCCCGACCCCAGGACTCACCCAACATTCCTGGCGCTGCGGTCCTGGCAGGCGTTTTTCACCTGGACGTGCCAGTGGTCCTTCAGTTGGAGACAGGCCTCAGGTGTGTACCACTACAACAGAGCACATTGCGGGATGGGTGAGCAGCTCTTGGCTCATCAGACTGGAAGGGAGCAGCTCTCAACTCTCGGATCATCAGACTAGCAGGAGCAGCTCTTGGCTCTCGGCTCGTCAGACTTGCAGGGAGCTGCTCTCGGCTTGTCAGACTAGCAGGAGCAGCTCTTGGCTCGGCTCGTCAGACTGGCAGGGAGCAGCTCTCGGCTCGTCAGACTAGCAGGAGCAGCTTTTGGCTCTCGGCTCGTCAGACTTGCAGGGAGCTGCTCTCGGCTTGTCAGACTAGCAGGAGCAGCTCTTGGCTCGGCTCGTCAGACTGGCAGGGAGCAGCTCTCGGCTCGTCAGACTGGCAGGAGCAGCTCTCGGCTTGTCAAACACTGGACTCCCCCAGACTCTGGGCATCCTTGCACCCCAAAGGAGTCCCCCCATGAGAACCATCAGTCCCCATTATTCTGATTTTATGTCCAGAGCTGCAATATCTCAGGTTTACAAGCTGGACTGCAAAGGGCGCAGAGCTGGGCGGTTGTGCTGGAGGCCCAGTCCTGAGCGCAACCTGCCCCCGAGTCCTGGAGCACTCAGCGGAGAGCAGCGACAGGTGCTCAGCAGGCGCTGAGTCATTCGCCGGGCACAGCCCCTCGCCCTGTGGTGCTTGTGAAGCCTGCAGGCGGGGGCAGTGGCAGTAACAGTTGATCCCCGACTCCAGAGCTGACTGGTGACTCGCAGTCTTGTTGACAGACTCCAGTTTCCACAGAAACATTACCTGCTGCTCAGTGTTGCTCAGAAACAACAGGCAGGGTGAGTTCATAGGCACCAGACACACACAGCCACATGCCGGACATGTTACACTGCAGCAAAACTACCAGGAATTGAAAATATAAAAATAAAACTGTCAAAAACACTATTCATTTAGGGTCATATGGTTATTAATCAGCTCTAATCAGCTGACAATGCTAGAAAGCAGACCTGCCTTAACAGATCTGGAGTCCTGCTGCGCACATACTGTCAAGACGAGCAGCCGCAGACAGCGCTCTCCTCCTTGTTATGGCTCGGCAGCAGAGTATAGCTGCACCCTGACCAGAGCAGGAGGGCAGCGTGGGAAGGCTGACAAGCAGATCTATGAGATTTCCTGCTGATGAAGGGCTGTGACGTCATCACCTCGCCTGAGCCGTGCACCTCTGGAGAGCGGTACCTCTATCAAGGGGGTGTCAGTGGCCTGCGGACGGGCGAGGGGCTCCCCTGCGGTCAGTAACTTTACAGACGACCCTCCCCCCACCGATGGCCTCTTCCAGCTAGAGCAGTCAGCTGCTTCTCCACTGACACTTTTCTCCGCAAAACAGCTTCTGATTAAAATCACCGGGACTGACATGGGACCAGCTGCCGGGACAGACCTGCCCTCCGGTGCTGTGCTCCCGATTCCGTGGAAAACACGAGGAGGGCGCAGACGCACCCGACACGAGGCCGAGGGGGAGCAGGAGTCCCAGCGCCGAGCGGCCCGGCTCAGGACTATGTCCGCTGCGCCAGGGCCTTCGCCAGCTCGCCTGGTACAGGCCGTTCCTTCAACCCACCCAGAACAACAACGGCTTTGTTCCAGCAAGGGGAGCGGTGACTGCATGAGTTCTAACGCATTAACCTGTTTAATAATTAATGTCCCGGCACCCTGTCAACAGCTTGCAGGGGCAGAAACTAATTCCGCATCTACCAACAGCTATATCACCCTGAAGCTCAGCAGGGTGAGCCTGGCCAGTACCTGGAGGGGAGACCTCCTGGGAAAAACTAAGGTTGCTGCTGGAAGAGGTGTTAGTGGGGCCAGCAGGGGGCGCTCACCCTGCGGTCTGACTGGGTCCTAATGCCCCATTATAGTGATGAGGACACTATACTGTAAAAAGACGCCATCCTTCTGATGAGATGTAAAACTGAGGTCCTGACTCTCTGTGGTCATTAAAAATCCCAGGGCGTTTCTCGAAAAGAGTAGGGATGTAACCTCCCACTGTCCTGGCCAGATTTCCCCTCCCAGCCTTTACCAGTCATGGCCTCTTAATAATCCCCCTCTCTGAACTGGCTCCATCACTCTGCTCTCCTCCCCACTGAGAGCTGGTGTGTGGGGAGAGGACTGGTGCATCACCCAGGTGGGGCTGCACACTGGTGGCGGTAGTGGGATTCCCCATTACCTATAAAGAGCTGTCAGTGGAGAGTCCAGAATAGTGCTATAGAAGTGTGAGGAATCATTACTGTCAACAACGCGACCGAGAGCCCCTCTCAGGCCTCCTTCCTGCCACTCCCAGCGACTGGGAGCTCCTCACACTGACACACCCCTCCTGCGAGGATGGCGCCCCTCTCTCTGGCGCCTGCGGCCGCTCCGCACTGACCTTGGGGAACCGGGTCACGACGCGATCCCGGCTGACGGGCGCAGAGACACACAGCTTCCCGCTCTCCATCGTCTGCATCCCCGGCTCCGGCCCCGGCTGAGGAGACACAGCGAGGGAGGGGTGAGCGACTGGAAACAGGCCCAGAACCAGGAAACAGAACCGCCGTCAGCGCCCACCCCGTCTGTCTGCTCCCCTCTCTCCCCTCACCCTGTCCCCCCTCTCTCTCCTCACCCCGTCTCCTCTCCCCTCTCTCCCCTCACCCTGTCTCCCCTCTCTCTCCTCACCCCGTCTGTCTGCTCCCCTCTCTCCCCTCACCCTGTCTCCCCTCTCTCCCCTCACCCCGTCTCCTCTCCCCTCTCTCTCCTCACCCAGTCTCCCCTCTCTCCCCTCACCCCGTCTCCCCTCACCCCGTCTCTCCTCTCTCCCCTCACCCCGTCTCCCCTCACCCCGTCTCCCCTCTCTCCCCTCACCCCGTCTCCCCTCACCCCGTCTCCCCTCTCTCCCCTCACCCCGTCTCCCCTCACCCCGTCTCTCCTCTCTCCCCTCACCCCGTCTCCCCTCACCCCGTCTCCCCTCTCTCCCCTCACCCCGTCTCCCCTCACCCCGTCTCCCCTCTCACCCCTCACCCCGTCTCTCCTCTCTCCCCTCACCCCGTCTCCCCTCCCCTCTCTCTCCTCACCCAGTCTCCCCTCTCTCCCCTCACCCCGTCTCTCCTCTCTCCCCTCACCCCGTCTCCCCTCACCCCGTCTCTCCTCTCTCCCCTCACCCCGTCTCCCCTCTCTCCCCTCACCCCGTCTCCCCTCACCCCGTCTCCCCTCTCTCCCCTCACCCCGTCTCCCCTCACCCCGTCTCTCCTCTCTCCCCTCACCCCGTCTCTCCTCTCTCCCCTCACCCCGTCTCCCCTCTCTCCCCTCACCCCGTCTCCCCTCACCCCGTCTCCCCTCTCACCCCTCACCCCGTCTCTCCTCTCTCCCCTCACCCCGTCTCTCCTCTCTCCCCTCACCCCGTCTCCCCTCTCTCCCCTCACCCCGTCTCTCCTCTCTCCCCTCACCCCGTCTCTCCTCTCTCCCCTCACCCTGTCTCCCCTCTCTCTCCTCACCCCGTCTCCTCTCCCCTCTCTCCCCTCACCCCGTCTCCCCTCACCCCGTCTCTCCTCTCTCCCCTCACCCCGTCTCCCCTCACCCCGTCTCTCCTCTCTCCCCTCACCCCGTCTCCCCTCACCCTGTCTCTCCTCTCTCCCCTCACCCTGTCTCCCCTCTCTCTCCTCACCCCGTCTCCTCTCCCCTCTCTCCCTTCACCCCGTCTCCTCTCCCCTCTCTCCCCTCACCCCGTCTCCTCTCCCCTCTCTCCCCTCACCCTGTCTCCCCTCTCCTCTCACCCCTCACCCCGTCTCCTCTCCCCTCTCTCCCCTCACCCCGTCTCCTCTCCCCTCTCTCCCCTCACCCTGTCTCCCCTCTCCTCTCACCCCGTCTCCTCTCCCCTCTCTCCCCTCACCCCGTCTCCCCTCACCCCGTCTCTCCTCTCTCCCCTCACCCCGTCTCCCCTCACCCCGTCTCTCCTCTCTCCCCTCACCCCGTCTCTCCTCTCTCCCCTCACCCCGTCTCCCCTCTCTCCCCTCACCCCGTCTCCTCTCCTCTCTCTCCCCTCACCCCGTCTCCTCTCCTCTCACCCCTCACCCCGTCTCCCCTCACCCCGTCTCTCCTCTCTCCCCTCACCCCGTCTCTCCTCTCTCCCCTCACCCCGTCTCCTCTCCCCTCTCTCTCCTCACCCTGTCTCCCCTCTCTCTCCTCACCCCGTCTCCTCTCCCCTCTCTCCCCTCACCCTGTCTCTCCTCTCTCCCCTCACCCTGTCTCCCCTCTCTCCCCTCACCCCGTCTCCTCTCCCCTCTCTCTCCTCACCCCGTCTCTCCTCTCTCCCCTCACCCCGTCTCCTCTCCTCTCTCTCCCCTCACCCCGTCTCCTCTCCTCTCACCCCTCACCCCGTCTCCCCTCACCCCGTCTCTCCTCTCTCCCCTCACCCCGTCTCCTCTCCCCTCTCTCTCCTCACCCTGTCTCCCCTCTCTCTCCTCACCCCGTCTCCTCTCCCCTCTCTCCCCTCACCCCGTCTCTCCTCTCTCCCCTCACCCCGTCTCCTCTCCTCTCTCTCCCCTCACCCCGTCTCCTCTCCTCTCTCCCCTCACCCCGTCTCCCCTCACCCCGTCTCCCCTCTCTCCCCTCACCCCGTCTCCTCTCACCCCTCACCCCGTCTCCCCTCACCCCGTCTCTCCTCTCTCCCCTCACCCCGTCTCCTCTCCCCTCTCTCTCCTCACCCAGTCTCCCCTCTCTCCCCTCACCCCGTCTCCCCTCACCCCGTCTCTCCTCTCTCCCCTCACCCCGTCTCCCCTCACCCCGTCTCTCCTCTCTCCCCTCACCCCGTCTCCCCTCTCTCCCCTCACCCCGTCTCCCCTCTCTCCCCTCACCCCGTCTCTCCTCTCTCCCCTCACCCTGTCTCCCCTCTCTCTCCTCACCCCGTCTCCTCTCCCCTCTCTCCCCTCACCCCGTCTCCTCTCCCCTCTCTCCCCTCACCCCGTCTCCTCTCCCCTCTCTCCCCTCACCCTGTCTCCCCTTTCCTCTCACCCCTCACCCTGTCTCCTCTCCCCTCTCTCCCCTCACCCCGTCTCCTCTCCCCTCTCTCCCCTCACCCTGTCTCCCCTCTCCTCTCACCCCTCACCCCGTCTCCCCTCACCCCGTCTCTCCTCTCTCCCCTCACCCCGTCTCTCCTCTCTCCCCTCACCCCGTCTCCTCTCCTCTCTTTCCCCTCACCCCGTCTCCTCTCCTCTCACCCCTCACCCCGTCTCCCCTCTCTCCCCTCACCCCGTCTCCTCTCCCCTCTCTCTCCTCACCCTGTCTCCCCTCTCTCTCCTCACCCCGTCTCCTCTCCCCTCTCTCCCCTCACCCTGTCTCTCCTCTCTCCCCTCACCCTGTCTCCCCTCTCTCCCCTCACCCCGTCTCTTCTCCCCTCTCTCTCCTCACCCCGTCTCTCCTCTCTCCCCTCACCCCGTCTCTCCTCTCTCCCCTCACCCCGTCTCCCCTCTCTCTCCTCACCCCGTCTCCCCTCTCTCTCCTCACCCCGTCTCCTCTCCCCTCTCTCCCCTCACCCCGTCTCCCCTCTCTCCCCTCACCCCGTCTCTCCTCTCTCCCCTCACCCCGTCTCCTCTCCTCTCTCTCCCCTCACCCCGTCTCCTCTCCTCTCTCTCCCCTCACCCCGTCTCCTCTCCTCTCTCCCCTCACCCCGTCTCCCCTCACCCCGTCTCCCCTCTCTCCCCTCACCCCATCTCCTCTCACCCCTCACCCCGTCTCCCCTCACCCCGTCTCTCCTCTCTCCCCTCACCCCGTCTCCTCTCCCCTCTCTCTCCTCACCCAGTCTCCCCTCTCTCCCCTCACCCCGTCTCCCCTCACCCCGTCTCTCCTCTCTCCCCTCACCCCGTCTCCCCTCACCCCGTCTCTCCTCTCTCCCCTCACCCCGTCTCCCCTCTCTCCCCTCACCCCGTCTCCCCTCTCTCCCCTCACCCCGTCTCTCCTCTCTCCCCTCACCCTGTCTCCCCTCTCTCTCCTCACCCCGTCTCCTCTCCCCTCTCTCCCCTCACCCCGTCTCCCCTCACCCCGTCTCTCCTCTATCCCCTCACCCTGTCTCCCCTCTCTCTCCTCACCCCGTCTCCTCTCCCCTCTCTCCCCTCTCTCCCCTCACCCCGTCTCCTCTCCCCTCTCTCCCCTCACCCCGTCTCCTCTCCCCTCTCTCCCCTCACCCTGTCTCCCCTCTCCTCTCACCCCTCACCCTGTCTCCTCTCCCCTCTCTCCCCTCACCCCGTCTCCTCTCCCCTCTCTCCCCTCACCCTGTCTCCCCTCTCCTCTCACCCCTCACCCCGTCTCCCCTCACCCTGTCTCTCCTCTCTCCCCTCACCCCGTCTCTCCTCTCTCCCCTCACCCCGTCTCCTCTCCTCTCTCTCCCCTCACCCCGTCTCCTCTCCTCTCACCCCTCACCCCGTCTCCCCTCACCCCGTCTCTCCTCTCTCCCCTCACCCCGTCTCCTCTCCCCTCTCTCTCCTCACCCTGTCTCCCCTCTCTCTCCTCACCCTGTCTCCCCTCTCTCTCCTCACCCCGTCTCCTCTCCCCTCTCTCCCCTCACCCTGTCTCTCCTCTCTCCCCTCACCCTGTCTCCCCTCTCTCTCCTCACCCCGTCTCTCCTCTCTCCCCTCACCCCGTCTCCTCTCCCCTCTCTCCCCGTCTCCTCTCCCCTCTCTCCCCTCACCCCGTCTCCCCTCTCTCCCCTCACCCCGTCTCTCCTCTCTCCCCTCACCCCGTCTCTCCTCTCTCTCCCCTCACCCTGTCCCCCCTCTCTCTCCTCACCCCGTCTCCTCTCCCCTCTCTCCCCTCACCCCGTCTCCCCTCTCTCCCCTCACCCCGTCTCCTCTCCTCTCTCTCCCCTCACCCCGTCTCCTCTCCTCTCACCCCTCACCCCGTCTCCCCTCACCCCGTCTCTCCTCTCTCCCCTCACCCCGTCTCCTCTCCCCTCTCTCTCCTCACCCTGTCTCCCCTCTCTCTCCTCACCCCGTCTCCTCTCCCCTCTCTCCCCTCACCCTGTCTCCCCTCTCTCCCCTCACCCCGTCTCCTCTCCCCTCTCTCTCCTCACCCCGTCTCTCCTCTCTCCCCTCACCCCGTCTCCTCTCCCCTCTCTCCCCTCACCCTGTCTCCCCTCTCCTCTCACCCCTCACCCCGTCTCCCCTCACCCCGTCTCTCCTCTCTCTCCCCTCACCCCGTCTGTCTGCTCCCCTCTCTCCCCTCACCCTGTCTCCCCTCTCTCCCCTCACCCCGTCTCCTCTCCCCTCTCTCTCCTCACCCAGTCTCCCCTCTCTCCGTCTCCTCTCCCCTCTCTCCCCTCACCCCGTCTCTCCTCTCTCCCCTCACCCCGTCTCTCCTCTCCTCTCTCTCCCCTCACCCCGTCTCCTCTCTCCTCACCCCGTCTCTCCTCTCTCTCCCCTCACCCCGTCTCCTCTCCCCTCTCTCTCCTCACCCAGTCTCCCCTCTCTCCCCTCACCCCGTCTCCTCTCCCCTCTCTCCCCTCACCCCGTCTCTCCTCTCTCCCCTCACCCCGTCTCTCCTCTCCTCTCTCTCCCCTCACCCCGTCTCCTCTCTCCTCACCCCGTCTCTCCCCTCTCTCCCCTCACCCCGTCTCTCCTCTCTCCCCTCACCCCGTCTCTCCTCTCCTCTCTCTCCCCTCACCCCGTCTCCTCTCTCCTCACCCCGTCTCTCCTCTCTCTCCCCTCACCCCGTCTCCTCTCCCCTCTCTCCCCTCACCCCGTCTCCTCTCCCCTCTCTCCCCTCACCATGTCTCCCCTCTCTCCCCTCACCCCGTCTCTCCTCTCTCCCCTCACCCCGTCTCTCCTCTCTCCCCTCACCCCGTCTCCTCTCCTCTCTCTCCCCTCACCCCGTCTCCTCTCCTCTCACCCCTCACCCCGTCTCCCCTCACCCCGTCTCTCCTCTCTCCCCTCACCCCGTCTCCTCTCCCCTCTCTCTCCTCACCCTGTCTCCCCTCTCTCTCCTCACCCCGTCTCCTCTCCCCTCTCTCCCCTCACCCTGTCTCCCCTCTCTCCCCTCACCCCGTCTCCTCTCCCCTCTCTCTCCTCACCCCGTCTCTCCTCTCTCCCCTCACCCCGTCTCCTCTCCCCTCTCTCCCCTCACCCTGTCTCCCCTCTCCTCTCACCCCTCACCCCGTCTCCCCTCACCCCGTCTCTCCTCTCTCTCCCCTCACCCCGTCTGTCTGCTCCCCTCTCTCCCCTCACCCTGTCTCCCCTCTCTCCCCTCACCCCGTCTCCTCTCCCCTCTCTCTCCTCACCCAGTCTCCCCTCTCTCCGTCTCCTCTCCCCTCTCTCCCCTCACCCCGTCTCTCCTCTCTCCCCTCACCCCGTCTCTCCTCTCCTCTCTCTCCCCTCACCCCGTCTCCTCTCTCCTCACCCCGTCTCTCCTCTCTCTCCCCTCACCCCGTCTCCTCTCCCCTCTCTCTCCTCACCCAGTCTCCCCTCTCTCCCCTCACCCCGTCTCCTCTCCCCTCTCTCCCCTCACCCCGTCTCTCCTCTCTCCCCTCACCCCGTCTCTCCTCTCCTCTCTCTCCCCTCACCCCGTCTCCTCTCTCCTCACCCCGTCTCTCCCCTCTCTCCCCTCACCCCGTCTCTCCTCTCTCCCCTCACCCCGTCTCTCCTCTCCTCTCTCTCCCCTCACCCCGTCTCCTCTCTCCTCACCCCGTCTCTCCTCTCTCTCCCCTCACCCCGTCTCCTCTCCCCTCTCTCCCCTCACCCCGTCTCCTCTCCCCTCTCTCCCCTCACCATGTCTCCCCTCTCTCCCCTCACCATGTCTCCCCTCTCTCCCCTCACCCCGTCTCTCCTCTCTCCCCTCACCCCGTCTCTCCTCTCTCCCCTCACCCCGTCTCCTCTCCTCTCTCTCCCCTCACCCCGTCTCCACACACTCATATAGACACACCACACACTCTCACACACCACACACTCATATACACACACCACACACTCATACACACACCACACACTCTCACACTCATATACACACACTACACACTCTCACACACCACACACTCTCACACTCGCACACACACTCATACACGTTGAGTTTTCACGAAACTAAACCCCACAGGAAAACACACGAAAACAGACGGAGACGCCACCGCCAGCCGGAGCCCGGTTACCTGGGAGAAGCGAAGGTAGCACGCGGGTCTGAGCGCTGTCCCTCCGTGGTCTCGCTCCGAGGGCTCCAGCAGCTGGTCTGGAGTGCAGCGCCTCTGTGCCGCCCGGGGTCACCATGGCGACCGCGGTTCTGGGCGGCAGGCGGTGACGTCACAGTGGGAGGAGCTGGGCCGGGGCTCAATCCTCTCCTGTGATTATTATTAAAGCAAAAAGTGTAAAATAAGCAGTAGCGACATCGTTATTTGGGCGGAATTCTGCCGAATCATCAGAGGTGAATGTACAATGTCAAAACGGCAGAATACAGACCTTCCGGCGTGTATATCTGAAGAACCCGCGGCACTCGGGCAGTGCCTTGCAGAAAAGCTGTTAAAGTACACAGTACAAACGTCGTTAATTCGTTAACTCGTTAATAAATGTGCGATAATTTCCTCAGAAACTGTCTAATTACCCAAAGGATTCGAGAAGTCAAAAAGAGTTAAAAAATAACAAAAAGAAATGCTCTGTTAAATGTCTGTTAAAATGAGGCAACAGGGTGTTTCATAAAGCCCACTCTAACCCTAAACTTCTGTGCGCAACGTCCACAGACACATACTGTACATTTCAGTCACTTGAATACTGTGAACAACATCAGCACTTCATTTTCTTATTTGTCAAAGTGTACTGTTTTATATTTCTGACCTGTACCGATATTAAAATATGAAATGCTTTGTGTTCTTTCAGTGGAAATGAAGCGCCCTCGTGACGT
Source organism: Lepisosteus platostomus (assembly GCF_059453375.1). Lineage (NCBI taxonomy): Eukaryota > Metazoa > Chordata > Actinopteri > Semionotiformes > Lepisosteidae > Lepisosteus > Lepisosteus platostomus. Next base: position 3,574,078 of record NC_142634.1, read on the forward strand.
TGTCTCTAATGTAATAATGGACTGGCACCGCGCGTGCTTTCCACGGCCGAGCGCGGCTGCGGTTGCTTAGCAACCACAGAAAACTGAGGGCTCGAGCTGCAAACGGGCAGCGGACTTGCGGGAGTTTTGAAGAGTTTGACAAATCGGTCAAATTTAAAACAGAGGAAAAACAGCTGCAGGAGGTCTGTTTTTACTACCAGGGCTGTCAGGCGATCGTCTCATGTGGGTGTAGTTGTAGCTTCGGACAAGAAGTAAAAAACCGTCGATTTTGTGAGTTATAACCCGCCGTCTGCCAAACGAGTAAAGAAAACAGTCTCGAAGAGCACTTTTATAAGTGATTCTGTTTCCAAGCGAAGAAGTAGGAAAGGAGGGACAGCTCCTTTCGAAATGGCCACGGCTCGTATCTCCGCCCGCCTGCCCCCCAACATCGACCCCACGCGCGCGCCCGTGGCCTTCGGACACCGCGCTGTGCCCAAGCTGGTGAGCGCGCTGCGCGACTCCGACCTGCTCACCCGGCAGCGCGCCCTCATGGCGCTGTGCGACCTGGTGCACGACCCCGAGACTGCCTACCAGGCCATAGAGACGGGTGGGAGCCTCTGCAGTCTGCCTGTGACTGTTTGCCTGTTTGTCCCTCTGTCTGTGCCTGAATGTTGTCTGTCCAGGCTGTGTGTCTGTCTGTCAGTCAGTCTGCGTGTCTGTCTGTCTCGGTCCTGCCTGTGAACACAGGTGAGAGGCCAGGGAAGAAGGCTGGGGGTCGGTCTAGTGGGAGTAACCCTGTGCCGCCTGCTGGCATCTCTCTGCAGGCTGCCTGGAGAGCCTGAAGGCACTGCTGAAGGACGAGGACAGCACTGTGCGCCTGAAAACCACTGAGGTGCTCTACCTGCTGGCCACACACAACGTGGGGAGGTGAGCTCAGGGGGCTCAGGGAACTTGGTGTGCCCATACATACGTACAGTACTGTAGAGATTGTTATCACACACGTACAGTACTGTAGAGATTGTTATCACACACATACAGTACTTTAGAGATCGTCAGTCATCACACACATACAGTACTGTAGAGATTGTAATCACACACGTACACTACTGTAGAGATTGTCAGTCATCACACACGTACAGTACTGTAGAGATTTTTATCACACACGTACAGTACTGTAGAGATCATCAGTCATCACACATACAGTCCTGTAGAGATTGTAATCACACACGTACAGTACTGTAGAGATCGTCAATCATCACACACGTACAGTCCTGTAGAGATTATCACACACGTACAGTACTGTAGAGATCGTCAGTCATCACACACGTGCAGTCCTGTAGAGATTGTTATCACACACGTACAGTACTGTAGAGATCGTCAGTCATCACACGTACAGTACTGTAGAGATTGTAATCACACACGTATAGTACTGTAGAGATTGTCAGTCATCACACACGTACAGTCCTGTAGAGATTATCACACACGTACAGTACTGTAGAGATCGTCAGTCATCACACGTACAGTACTGTAGAGATTGTTATCACACACGTACAGTACTGTGGAGATTGTTATCACAGACGTACAGTACTGTGGAGATTGTTATCACACACGTACAGGACTGTAGAGATCGTCAGTCATCACTCACGTACAGTACTGTAGAGATTGTTATCACACACGTACAGTACTGTGGAGATTGTTATCACAGACGTACAGTACTGTAGAGATTGTTATCACAGACGTACAGTACTGTGGAGATCATCAGTCCTGCTCCTCTGTCACTATGTAAATCCTACCCTGTTGTCCGTCTGTCATCTAGACCCCTAGGTCTTTACTCTTTTCCTCATGGCTGTGTGTGATGAGTGTGTGTCTGTGTGTTGCCCTCCACTAGGGAGGCGCTGCTGCGCGGCGATGTCCTCTCCCCGCTGTCCGATCTCCTGGAGGAGCCGGTGGCCGCCTGCCGTCGAAACACCCACATGGCGCTGGAGATGCTGGCCGAGTTTCCCGCAGGTAAGACTGGGGCGCAGCTGCACCCCTCTCTGTTCCTTCTCTCGCTTTCGCCACGGGACACCCCTGCTGCCCCCCTCCCCAGCACTCTGCAGCCTGGCGGGCAGCTCGAGAGCTGGGGCCTGTGGAGCTTACCTGTGGAAAGTGTGGCCACCAGCCGCCCGTCCTCGCTGCCTCAGAAACGGCTCGCATCATTGGCGCAGCTCAGTGCCTCCTGGGCCCACCTCCCCTCGTTTGGTCTGAATGTGTCAAAAGGAAACAGGGTTTCTGTGAAGCAACGATGGTGCTGAAGAGAGTCAAGTGAAACTTCTGTCTGTCTCAGAGCTCATGACGGGCTGACAGCAGGGGCCCAGAGCTTGATCGGTTCCCTCCCTTCTCTCCAAAAGTCTCTGTACATGTTTCACGGTACCAATCTAGTACTGTGATATGTAGATATACACAAGAGAAAATCTTTTTTTTAAATTTAAATGTAGTTTGAGAACTTAGCTTTGCTGTTAATGCTATAGCATCAGTTGCAATGTCTCTTTCCTCCTAAAAAACAGATAAGGACTGCATTTCTTTTAATTCACAAGGTACAGATCTTTCTGTGTGAGCTGTGTAACCGCGTAACGAGGTCTCAAGCGCGCATGTGTTACTTTCTCAAAGTCTTCCTATAAGTCTGCATTGTGCTCTGCACACCCTTGTAATTTCATGCAAGGCCACCAGGGGGCACACGAAGATCAGCTTTTCAGAGGGTCGTCATACACCATTGGGTCGTCATACACCAGTTCTGGCAAGTGTGCTTCCCTGTCTGTTTTTATTGGGTTTACTGTGGAAGAATGTTTTGCTCTTGCCTTCAGAATTCAGAATTGACATGACAGAGACTCGTGCTACAGATGCTTCCCTACAGGACTTGTTCATGACAGACCTGTTGAAGAAATACGGTGGCTTCTGCACAAGAACCTAGCAGCTGGTAAAGCCTGGTATGATGTAGACAGCTGTGAGCTGGGACTAAAATAGGAATTGCTCTTGGAAGCCAGGTATACAGAAGTGTTATCACGAGCTGCAGGGAGGGCTGATTTTTTCCTTCACGCTGTTTCTGAGACTTCTCTGACCCCTCCTGCTCAGCACCAGGTCACAGGAATCACAGGAATATCACCTTGTAAAAATATCTTTGTCTTTTTCACTTCATACTATCACCTCATTTAAAAAAAACACTTTAATTATCGCCTCGAAGGAAGTGTCGTTAGCTGACGAGGTGTCAGGGGGCGACAGCTGTGTGCTTCATCAGGCTGTCAGCTGAGCTGGTGCCCAGAGCTGTCAGAAACGGCTCCCATCAGCCCTCTGGTGCAGGGAGTCAGACAGCACCCCCCTCTTCGATTGCACTGAGGCCAGTAAGTCAGCATGAGACAGCTGCAGGACCCGATGAGGGGCCATGCCTTTACACAGAGAGCTGCAGAGGGAGGGTTCAGGTGGGAGATCCCTGAAGAAAGAGCTGGATGTTATCTTGGGCTCAGTGAGCTGGAAGAGCTCCATCACGGCACACTCTCATCTCCACCCAACCCCCCCCCCCGGCAATGACAGAGAAACAGAGATGACCCCCACCGCAGTGAAAATGCTTGCATCATTCTGTTTATTTCATCATCGTCATCATCATCCTTATTTTTAATCATTTCTTGAAGTGGACACCTTGAGAATTAGAACCTGAAGCCCTTAAGCTGAATTATTTAACGCTATTGTGTCTGAGCAGCCAAGAAGAGTTGCCTGCTGGTCTGTTTCTCTTTTGCTCTCTTTCCTAAATTGTGTGCTTTACATTTTTATTTACATGTTGTATTCATCACAATGTCCACTTAAATAACATTTATGGTTTGAGATAAAAAGAAATACATATTTTTATTTATTTTATTTTTTTGCAGTTTCAGGTGTCTTTTATCCCAACCCCCACATTTCTATGACAGTGGAATCTCTAGGTCCCCCCCCACATTTGTGAGATAGTGGAATCTTCTGGTCACCCCACTCTTCTGTGAGAGTGGACTCGTCCGCTCTTCAGCAGATTGAGACCCAGCAGTGGTGACCGAGTTTTCTGTGTGCACAGTTGCAGTTGAGCTACTGTGCTGGTACTGCATGCAATGCAGTATGTACCCTAGTCATCCGGTTCTCCACTTTAGATAAGTATTCAGCACAATGTTCTCTTATTTGCTCTTTCTCATCCTCATAACTTTTGATTCTTATATATTTTTTTCAATAAATACTCTTTAGACAACAGCTGCACAGAATCACAGATTTGTTTTCCTTAATATGAGATTCAGGGGAATTTTTAGAAATGGAATCTAAAAAAAAAGAATCTCAGAAACAAAATTTGAAATTTTCATGCAATTCCCAGTTCTTTAACCTCATTAAAAAAAGAAAACCTTGCGGGGATTGTATGTACAGTACACTGAGCGGCCTCCTTTTGCAGTGTTCTTTCGCCTTGGACGTAGTATCAGACTTTCCGTACCAAACAAGTGAGCCCGCTGTGCAATCAGTCGCATACTTAAAGCACGTCAGGGTTTAGAAAAGGGACGAAGCGTGATCTGATATAGGCGGTACTGGTTCTGAGCGTGCTGTCTCACAGTTCTTCTTGTCCAGACCCAGCGAGCACAATTTCCACAACCTGCTTCTCTCTCTTTCTGCATTTTTTAACGTCTTCTGTACATCAAGCTGTTGAGCGACTGAATTAAAAGAAGGAGTGAGAACATTTTTCTGGAGTTTCCTTAAAAAAATAAAACGAGGCTCAATTAAAAACGACTTTGTTGAAAGCAGCATTGGTTGACCCAGGCAAATGAAGAAGCCTTTTTCTCAATAAAAAGAAAGCCTTTCCTTTGGCTCGACGGTGTGGTCAGCCTCACCGGGAGCGCCGATGGAGGGGAGAGGGCCTCATGAGGCTGTGCAGCACTGTACAGGGCAGTTCATCGGCCTGACTCTGACAGCTCTGCCCAGGGTAGGGCCTGCGAGAGTGTGTCAGGATGTGTGTGACTGTCAGTGTGTGTGAAATACATTGAGTGCGTAACAGTGTGTATGAGGGCCCGTCAGTATGTGTGTGAGAATCACTGTGTTTGTGTGAGACAGTCTGGACTTGTCGGTGACTGTATGAGAGAGAGATTGTCTATTTAGGTCTGTAAGAGCCTGGATCTGTGTCTTTGTGTGTAAGACAAAGACTGGGTTTGTTTCAATGTGTGAGAGAAACTGGTTTTGTATCAGTATGATAGAGACTGGGTCTGAATCAGTGTGAGTGAGAGTTTGGGTCTGTATCAGTGTGAGAGGAAGTTTGGGTCTGTATCAGTGTGAGTGTGTATTTGCAGTGTGAGAGTGTGTATATGCAGTATGAGTGTTTGCAGTGGGTGAGTGTGTGTCTGCAGTGTGTTTATTTGCAGTGTGTGTATCTGCAAGGTGTGAGTGTGTATCTGCAATGTGAATATCTGAAGTGTGTATCTGCAGTGTGTGAGTGTGTATCTGCAGTGTGTTTATTTTCTATGTGTGTATCTGCTGTGTATGTATCTGCAGTGTGTGAATGTGTATCTGCAGTGTGTGAGTGTGTATCTGCAGTGTGTGAGTGTGTACCTGCAGTGTTTGTATCTGCTGTGTGTGTATCTGCAGTGTGTGTGTATCTGCTGTGTGTGAGTGTGTATCTGCAGTGTGTGAGTGTGTATCTGCAGTGTGTGTATCTGCAGTGTGAGTGTGTATCTGCAGTGTGTGTATCTGCAGTGTGTGAGTGTGTATCTGCTTTGTGTGAGTGTGTAGCTGCTGTGTGTGTATCTGCAGTGTGTAAATCTGCAGTGTGTGAGTGTGTAGCTGTGTGTGTATCTGCAGTGTGTGAGTGTGTATCTGCTGAGTGTGTATCTGCAGTGTGTGAGTGTGTATCTGCAGTGTGTGTATTTTCAGTGTGTGTATCTGCAGTGTGTGAGTGTGTATCTGCAGTGTGTGTATCTGCAGTGTGTGAATGTGTATCTGCAGTGTGTCTGTGTATCTGCTGTGTGTGTATCTGCTTTGTGTGAGTGTGTATCTGCAGTGTGTGTATCTGCTTTGTGTGAGTGTGTATCTGCAGTGTGTGTATCTGCAGTGTGTGAGTGTGTATCTGCAGTGTGTGTATCTGCAGTGTGTGAGTGTGTATCTGCTTTGTGTGAGTGTGTATCTGCAGTGTGTGTATCTGCAGTGTGAGTGTGTATCTGCAGTGTGTGTATCTGCAGTGTGTGTATCTGCAGTGTGAGTGTGTATCTGCTGAGTGTGTATCTGCAGTGTGTGAGTGTGTATCTGCAGTGTGTGTATTTGCGGTGCAGAAGTCCAGTTTTCTCGTTCTCAGCCCCTCTTATCGCGTCACCCCAGTCCTTTTTCCCAAACGATACGAAAGCGAGCACGCGTGTGTGTGTGTCAAGTCTCTGTCCAGACGCGTCCTGGCCGGTTTCCCCAGTCCCTGCTTGTTCTGTGCCGTGTGCCCGGCGGTCGTGGGTGCGGCGTGGCGGCAGTGGCGTTAGCGACAGCAGCAGCGGGCAGCGGCGGCGGCTCCCACCCCCTCCTAGCACAGCCCGATGTACTTCAGGTTGTTCTGGATGATGACGTCCGTTACAGCGTCGAACACGAACTGTATGTTGCTGGTGTCGGTGGCGCAGGTGAAGTGCGAGTAGATCTCCTTGGTCTCCTTGTTGCGGTTGAGGTCCTCAAACTGCCTCTGGATGTAGACGGCCGCCTCCTCGTAGGTGTTCTGGCCCTTGTACTCGGCGAAACAGACGGTCAGCGGGATGCGCTTGATCTTCTCTGCCAGCAGGTCCTTCTTGTTGAGGAAGAGGATGAGCGATGTGTTGATGAACCAGTTGTTGTTGCAGATGGAGTCAAAGAGGCGCAGGCTCTCCGCCATCCGGGACTGCAGGAGAGAGGAGAGGGAGGAGGAGACGGGGACAGAAGGGAGAGAAAGGAGAAGAGAGGAGTGATGTTAGCGCTGTTGTTTTCTTAGCAATGGGCATCTTTAAGTCAGGACCATGCATGCTTTTCCTCCTGCTGTGTGAGGGCCGTCTGATCTCTGAGTAGCGGTACTGCTCGTACCAGGGGCGTGCATGTACTGAATAAACCTGCAGAGAGACACAGTGTAGCCAACCGCTGCCTCCCTCTCTACCTGCCCAGGACAGCTTTCGAGCTCTGCCAGCAATGCGGCGCTGGGGCAGAGCGGCCTGCTCTCCCACCAGAGAGGAGAGAGTGTTCCACAAGGGACAGCTGCACAGAGGGGATGTCGTTTTATTAATTAGCTGGCATAGTAAAATTAATTACCGCAGTGCCTAATAAGTTTCGGGCAGAAAAGACTGGGACTCCTTTAATTATCCCTCTTTAACTACCCATCCTCCTTATCTTTTTCTGTTTTACCTTGATATCCGTGTTTTGGCTAATTGAACAAGTTCACTGAAATTATGGGGTCTGTTTCACCCTGACTCCTGATAAACTGGCCGCTCTGCAGAACCGCCACGTCAGTTTGAAGAAGACGGTTGCCATGAGACTCCCTCCATCCCTCTAACAGGAAGATCTCGTTAACACCCTGCGACACCAACACGCCAGCCATTTAAAAACAGAGGGGCCCTCAAATCCACATCATTCATCGTACAGGACTCGGACAGGTATGGTGTTGGGGGTCTCCCTTCCCAGGGCTGTCTGCTGGACCAGACTAGCAACACTACCGCCAGAGAAGAAGGGGGCTGCAGCAGCTGTAGAGGACCTCGCTGATGGCACGGCTGAGTCCCGTCACAGGGCTGTCAGAGCTGAGTCTGCGAGGGTCTCGCGGGAGCTGTGCCAAATACTCATTAGCAGCCTCGGGTTTAATTGCCCTGCAGCACAGTGACACTGATAATGGCTTAAAGATGGACTTGGGCTGAAGATAAGATAAGATACTGTGCTGGAAACAAGGCGGAAAAGGTGGCTGTGTCTCAGGGGAGGGTCTTAAGGGCTCTTTCAAACCGAAGTCTGTGTCACGGAAGCAGCGTCCTCTCACCAGCCTGGCACGTGAGGCCCCGGGGCCGGCCGAGAGCTGCTGTCAGCCCGGCCTGATTTACTGCAAGCCCTGAGTTTATGGTTCGGGAGAAGCCTCCTCCTCCTAATTGAATGGATCCATATGATGGTAGTTTATTGACAAACAGGCCAGGGAGCCAGACGAAACCCTTCATCATCTTTATGGGCCAGAATCTCTGTGCTTTCCTGTAGCTGAGCCGAGGCACGTGATTGTGATTTACGAGATGCCCCGCCCGCGGCTGGGGCAACAGAGGAGCTCTTGCTGTCGATCTGTCTGAGCCACAGGCCCCCCAAATCCAATCCTCACGAGAGACCTCTCCTGGTCTTCACCACCGGGTTTCCAGCATTTAGTTAAACATTTGATTAATTGGGGCTCTTAAATTGCTTTAAGCTCAAGGATATCCCTGGTGCCAGAAAAACCACAGCCCTGCAGGGCTTAAAGACCTGGAAATGGGGAACTCTGAGCCATTACATCAGTAATGTCAGATTTGTACTGCACTGTTAGTGTTCTTGTGTGGCTCATACACCACGTCTGTGCTAAGGTTGCTCTCTGTAATGTTCTGGAGCTCTGCCTCTGCCTCCTGTTCTCAGTTTTAAATGCGCTTCACCATAGTATAATCTGGTGCCCTCTAGTTGGTATTTCACTATTCATTCTGTCACAGTCTGCTTGAGTACTTGGATCACGTCTTCTCTGCCCTGTCCTAGGCAAGAAGGATTCAGTTTGTCTTGCCTGTTGGTTCAGGGCATTCCTTTGAGCCTAGGAGAGCACCTGGAATATAGATATGTCTGTACAGTACATGGCACTGGGAAAGGATACAGGGATACATTTAAAGATAAGGGCTGTGTATTTCAAGGTGACCTTGGGATGTGCTGTTGTAGGGCGTTGTGGAGCTGCCAGCGTGAGCTACTGTGCTTTCGCTGCAAGAGCAATAAGTAGATGAAATAGCAGCTCATCAGCCTGTGTGGATATAGGTGTGACATTCAACGCAGCTCCGTCCATGAGTTTGTGTAGGTGTGTGTATGTGTGTGCATCTGTGAGTACATTGTGTGTTTTTGTGTGTGCTTGTGTGTGTGTGTATAGGTGTGTGTGCGTACATGTGTATGATTGTGCGTGTGTGTTTCTGTGTGTGCTTGTATGTTTAGGTGTGTATGTGTGTATGTATAGGTGTGTGTGCGTGTGTATAGATGTCTTTGTGTGTGTGTTTGTATGTATGGTTGTGTGTGTTTGTGTGTATGGGTGTGTGTGTGCATCTATGTGAGTGTGTGAGTGTTTGTATTGGTGTGTGTGTACAGTAGGTGTGTGTGGCCCTGGCCTGTGTGTATAGGTGTGTGTGTACAGTAGGTGTGTGTGTGTGTACAGGTGTGTGTGTGTGTACAGGTGTGTGTGGCCCAGGCCTGTGTGTATAAGTGTGTGTGTGTAGGTGAATGTGTGTACAGGTGTGTGGCCCTGGCCTGTATGTATAAGTGTGTGTGTGTAGGTGAATGTGTGTACAGGTGTGTGGCCCTGGCCTGTATGTATAAGTGTGTGTGTGTAGGTGAATGTGTGTACAGGTGTGTGGCCCTGGCCTGTATGTATAAGTGTGTGTGTGTAGGTGAATGTGTATACAGGTGTGTGGCCCTGGCCTGTATGTATAAGTGTGTGTGTGTAGGTGAATGTGTGTACAGGTGTGTGGCCCTGGCCTGTATGTATAAGTGTGTGTGTGTAGGTGAATGTGTATACAGGTGTGTGGCCCTGGCCTGTATGTATAAGTGTGTGTGTGTAGGTGAATGTGTGTACAGGTGTGTGGCCCTGGCCTGTATGTATAAGTGTGTGTGTGTAGGTGAATGTGTGTACAGGTGTGTGGCCCTGGCCTGTATGTATAAGTGTTTGTGTAGGTGTGTGTGTGGCCCTGGTCTGCCGTGAGAGATAAGCAGGAGGGAGAGAGCCCCGCCTCTCCTCTCTGGCCACCTCTCTCTTCCCGAAGGAGAGACTGGCAGCAGACTGGTGACACGCGAGTACCCCCACAAAAGACTGCCATCTGCAGCACAGGAGGAGAATGTAATTAAAAGGTTTGTTGGAAGCGATTGCCATGCTGCTTCCGCTGCGGCCGCAGGGCGAGGACAAGCCTGGGGACGGGCACGGCGCGCTGTCAGGATCCCCAGCGACATGCCACCAGCACAACGCACACGGTTCCCTGTCGCTTGCAGCGTTTTTCATTTCGCAAAGCCTGTCTGCCAGGCTTGCCATCTGGGACAGAGCGAATTATTATTAATAGTTATTCAATCGCTTGACGCCTTCAGCCCAAGTGGCCTGGAGCTAATGCAGTTGCATCATGTATGTATTAGTACTCAGTGGTCTGACAAACTGCAGAATCCAAACATAATGTAAATTTAAGCAGACAGGCAGTGCCAGCGAGCAGAACTTCACACATACTCGTTCACAGCTTCTCCCACACTGCACTGTGGGGAGCCGAGGCCCACTGAGTAAGCCATAGTAACCACCAGTCCGATGCTGCTGGCTTTCACCTGCACTTGACCTTGTGTCCTTTGATTATTTTTCATCTTGTGGAAATCAGTGCTCCAGTCACTCCGTGACTAGTGGGCTGGAAAGGGAATATTTTCCAGACTGGGTGGAATGGGAACCACAGCCGCCTGTGGACCTGCGGTATCAGAAATGACTGCACAGGGGGAGTGAAACAAAGACGTGACCTTTCTATCCTGTATCCTGTATTGCTGTGTCTCACATCCTCCAGCTTAATTTGAAGTAGGCTCTCCGAGACCTGTCCTCCCATTAATTCTGTGACCCCAGTCTGCTGCTGAGCCCTTCCCACACATACACACACCTGTGAGCTTGACTCTGGCCTCAGTGACACCCCACACTGTCACCCCAGCAGGGCTTCTGGACCCTTCTCCCCTCATTCCCTCCTCAGAACTGCAGGGTCTCTGTTTGTTCATCCCAGCTGGCTGGCCCTTGTATGACTTTCTCCCCTTCCTCGGCTTTCCAGTGTGACCTGATAGGGATGCGGAGTGAGAGGATACTTTCCATTCCTTCCTCTGAAGGCCTGGCTGGCGCGCCTGCTGGTCCGTTATATTCGGAGTGTGTGACTGGCGAGCTCTCCCACGTGGCTGCGTACCCATGCTGCCGAGCCCTCCCGTGCTCCTTCTACTGTGGAACTGTCCTGTTCTGGCCTGGCGAGACGTGTTCACTTGTGTTCCAGTTAATCAAATAATTCGAGACCTTGTGTTCAAAGCCAGGGACTGAAGACTAGGACTCTACAAACTTGGTGCTGTATCTTGTGAGGAAGAGCAGTGTGGGTTCACCTGCATCTCAAACGCTAGAGTTGAAATTCTGGAGAATTCCTAGCCGGACTGACCCCGATGTGGGTCAGTACTTCATCAGGGTCTTTCCTTTACTTAAGAAAGCTCCTGCTGTATCTAGGACCTATGATAATCAGATCTGCAGAATAGCTGTAGAGTACAGTTCACCCAGAACGCAATCATTACCAGGTTTGCAGAAAGCTGTGTAGAAACTGTCTGGAAATTCACACACTGTCATGCTCAGACGTGATGATTAATGATGGAGGAAAGCGATGGTGAGAGTGTGTATGCCTTGCTCTCTGAATTCAAACTCCCTGCGTCCCGATCCCAGAGGCCCGCTGAGAGGAGAGCTGTGCAGCATGTGTGTGCCCCACTGCAGCCCTCCACCTTTAAACTAACCTTCAGGGCCCATCAGGAAGATTCTCAACTAATCACGATACAGGGATAAACCTGGGCTGGTGCAAGAGTCGACTCCACCATAACTAAACACATCTGAAGAGGAAACCAATTAAAGTCACGGAATTGTAGCTCCAGTCACAACAACATCAAGAGTGAGATGTGAATAGAGACAGTGAGACAGCGACAGTGGCCCCTGGCCACTGGAGGAGGAAACTCGAACCCCGTTCAGAGGGAGTGAAGCAGGGGCGCCTGCGAGGTGGAGACAGGGTGGAGGAGGGACGCTTGAGGCAAATGTGAAGGGAGGCATTTGTGTTTGATATAACAGAGCTAATTTCTGTAATGATGATGACGAGGAACGGCTGTGTGAGATTGACCCGTCATTGTTATCCCTCCCGAACTTCAGTTAACAACTTCCATCTCTATTTTCCACTGTCCATGGACACACTGTGCTTTTTTCAGAATATAAACCATGACTAAAAAAATCACCATGGCTTTTATTCTAGGGAAGAAGCCAACTGGGTCTTGTTTGAGAGGGCGACCTTGACTTCTCTATAATTTGCACAGCGTCCTCCATCAGCAGAGTAAGCAGTGCAAGCAAGTTTACTCCCCATGGGAAGACCTGTCACCTGGCACCAGGGAAGGTATATCCTGTAGTGGATTCTGGAAATAATAATTGAGTTTATCAGGGTTTTTTCTCAAACCTGACAGAGGGGACATAACTAAGAGCTGTATGTAACTCTCATTACATTACCCCACAGTATTGGAATACTCCTGCAAAAATTAAAGCGCTTAATTAAAACCTTTATTTTTTAGACACAGAGGAATATTCTGTGCAGTTGCCCTGGCACCGGTCTCTGTATTGAAAGCCTGTACTGAGCTGTAGCTTTGCCACAGACTGTGGTTGGTTCAGAACAGGACTTCAAGAGAGGTGGGGCTCAGGACACAGGATAGAGGCAGAAGTTTTGCTGCTGTGTTCACTCCCAGTTACCAGTCTTTCCTCTGTGCCCTTCTTGACAGTGTTCGGACAGCCCTCCTGGGACTGCTGCATGTTAATATCTCCACAGGAAACACAGAGAGTACAGGATACCAACTGCTAAACTCTAACACCACAAGCTGCAGCCAGCTAACTGCTACACACTCTGCCCCTGCCCCATTCTTCCTCCCCTGCCCACGTGTTCAAAAGGACACCAGGTGCAGCCATTCCACCCTCTCAGTCAAGATCCAAAGAAAGCTCTCACTTGTCAGGAAAGAATGAACACCTGAGACAGAAGCTGGCCTTGTCGTCCACACTGACCTGCACACCTCAGGACACTTGCGTCCACGCTGAGCGCCTTGTGAGTGCCCCCCTGTGCTGGACCAGAGGCCAGCAGTCCCCAAGCCCTCAGCCCTCTTCTTCCAAGGCAGCTTCAGCATAGCCCATGATTGTGAGGCTGTGGTATCAATTGTGTGCTGGGACTTTTGTTCGTTCGTTTCACACAGTGGTGGTGGAAAAATAGTCATTCTTCAGAAATGAGTGCCGTCTATGTCCTGATTTGTGCATTTCTCTTTACTGTGAATCTTGAGGGTCAGCTGTGATGGCTGGGACTGCCCTGTCTCGAGAACCCTGCCATAACACACTGACAACCCTGAACACAGCATAACCTCAGACACAAGCTTTCTGCTGTATTTGAATACATTACATTTAATGGTGGTGTAAAATTCCCCTGTATTATCATGATTCAGGAATTTCAAAACACAACAATGAAAATACAAAATATGACCATTAACAACAATATAAATTGCAGACCAAAGGTGATGTTTCTGTTTCCATTTACCATACTAGTGCTAAGTGCTTCGTTCTGGTAAACCTGCATGTGTGTGATGCTTGTAAGCGGAGATCAGCACTGTGTGTGTTACTCATGGGGGGAGCTCAGCCTGCCCAGTGCTGTGTGATCCACATGGTCAGAGCTCTATGTGTGATACATGTGGGCAGAGCTCAGCGCTGTGTTTGACACTCATGGGAGGAGCTCAGCTCTGTGTGATACATGTAAGCAGAGCTCAGCTCTGTATGATATATGTGGGCGGAGCTCAGCGCTGTGTTAGACACTCATGGGAGGAGTGTGTGATGCTCATGAGAGGAGCTCAGCTCTGTGTGATACATGTGGGCGGAGCTCAGCGCTGTGTTAGACACTCATGGGAGGAGCTCAGCTCTGTGTTTAACACTTGTGGGAAGAGCTATGTACTGTGTGTGATACCCATGGGTGGATCTAAGTTCTGTGTGTGATACTCATGGGCGGAGCTCAGTGCTATGTGTGTGATACCTGTGGGAGGAGCTTAGTGCTATGTGTATGATACTTGTGGGTGGAGCTGTGCGCTGTGTGTGATACTCATGAACGGAGCACAGTGCTATATGTGTGATGCTCGTGGATGGAGTTATGCGCTATGTGTGATTCTCGTGGATGGAGCTACAGTGTGCGCTGTGTGTGATGCTCGTGGACGGGGCTATGTGCTGTGTGTGATACTCGTGGATGGAGCTACAGTGTGCGCTGTGTGTGATGCTTGTGGACGGGGCTATGTGCTGTGTGTGATGCTCGTGGATGGAGCTATGCGCTGTGTGTGATGCTCGTGGATGGAGCTACAGTGTGCGCTGTGTGTGATGCTCGTGGACGGGGCTATGCGCTGTGTGTGATACTCATGGATGGAGCTACAGTGTGCGCTGTGTGTGATGCTCGTGGATGGAGCTACAGTATGCGCTGTGTGTGATGCTTGTGGATGGAGCTATGCGCTGTGTGTGATGCTCGTGGATGGAGCTATGCGCTGTGTGTGATGCTCGTGGATGGAGCTATGCGCTGTGTGTGATGCTTGTGGATGGGGCTATGCGCTGTGTGTGATGCTCGTGGATGGAGCTACAGTGTGCGCTGTGTGTGATGCTCGTGGACGGGGCTATGTGCTGTGTGTGATGCTCATGGATGGAGCTACAGTGTGCGCTGTGTGTGATGCTCGTGGACGGGGCTATGTGCTGTGTGTGATACTCATGGATGGAGCTACAGTGTGCGCTGTGTGTGATGCTCGTGGATGGGGCTATGTGCTGTGTGTGATGCTCGTGGATGGGGCTATGTGCTGTGTGTGATGCTTGTGGATGGAGCTACAGTGTGCGCTGTGTGTGATGCTCGTGGATGGAGCTATGCGCTGTGTGTGATGCTCGTAGATGGACCTATGCGCTGTGTGTGATTCTCGTGGATGGAGCTACAGTGTGCGCTGTGTGTGATGCTCGTGGATGGAGCTACAGTGTGCGCTGTGTGTGATGCTCGTGGATGGACCTATGCGCTGTGTGTGATACTTATTGGTGGAGCTCAGTATACAGCCCATTGCTCAGGCCGTCCAGAGGCGCAGCGAGAGTGGGACATGGCGTCAATACAGAGATGCAGTTTTTACCAGGGATTCAGGGAGTTTTTAAGGACATAGAAGAAGTTAATTAAAGGAACTTAAGGAGTCATTGAAACAGATTTCATTTCAGTTTATGTTATTATCATTTTCAGATCTCTGGTATCAATTGTGCCTTTCTCCTTTGTCCTTTGGTGCTACTTTGTATTCTGCCTTTATTGTTTTTTAATATCAAAAAAATTTTAATTAGCTTAGTTTACCATTAGTGGTCATTTATCACAAAAAGCATTTATTAGCCCAGAATGGTGTACAATAGTGCCCGTTGATGTAGAGTGGTGGGATTATGGTTAGAGATGGTGTGTCTGCAGGGGAAATGTGTGCTCTTCTGTGGTGAGAAATGTGGTTGACTGTGTGTGATGTGCGTGTAGTGTGTGTTCAGGAGAGAAATGACTTACAACCCAGACTGAACTATGAAGAAGACTCTTCCCTCTATACAGTTGACAGAGTGCCATTGCAGAGAGGCACTGTCTCTCCCCAGGAATGTTAGACTGGGGAACTAACCTTAAACTAGACACAACAGTTTGTGCTCTGAGTCATCCATGCAAAAGAAGAGTAGGGGAGGTGCTCTGGTCTGGACACACAGAAGTCCCTCAGCTCTTAGTTTGTAGCTTTAATGTAAGTCTTTCACTTGAACACCTTTACCTATATCTGTAATGCCTGGTACTAGTCATTGTTCTTGGTTAAAAAGCTGTAGGCTGGGACAATGTAAGTGTGTAATAGTGTAAGCGCAACGCTGTCATTTTTAAGCTTTATTCATGTGCTGCATTCTGTGGGGTTTGTGGCAGTGTGTTGGCGTGCAGACTGTCTCCATTAAGGGTTTATCAGAAGGCACATGTGGGAAGGGCAGACTCAGATCCAGCAAAGATGCTCACAATCAAATCAGAGCTAACAGATTTAATTAGACCTTGGCCGGCCTCTGTGTATATGGCTTAATTTGATTCAGTCATCATCTGAGAGGAACAGTGCCGCTATCCCTAATCTCTCTCTTTCCCTCTCTCTCCCCTTTCCTAACCTGAACCCTTTCACTGCCCTTCTCCATATCCCTGAAACCCAGTCTCATTTTTGTATATCAAAGCCACAGCCTCCTGTCATCTGCCTCATCCAGCTGAACTTTGTCACGGGGAGAGTCCAGATTGCACAACGGATATTTTGTGACCTCATTAAATCTTTCTTGTTGTTTTCACAGGGCTCTAGACTCATCTAGTCCCTGTGGAGCCCAGTACACTGACCCAGCCCAGTCACAGGGCTCTAGACTCGTCTAGTCCCTGTGGAGCCCCGTACACTGACACAGCCCAGTCACAGGGCTCTAGACTCTTTTAGTCCCTTTGGAGTCCAGTACACTGATACAGTCCAGTCACAGGGCTCTAGACTTTTGTAGTGGAGTCCAGTACACTGACACAGCCCAGTCACAGGGCTCTAGACTCTTCTTGTCCCTGTGGAGTCCAGTACACTGACACAGCCCAGTCACAGGGCTCCAGACTCTTCTAATCCCTGTGGAGCCCAGTAAACTGACACAGCCCAGTCACAGAGCTCTGGACTCTTGTAGTGGAGTCCAGGACACTGACACAGCCCAGTCACAGGGCTCTAGGGTCTTCTAGTCCCTGTGGAGTCCAGTACACTGACACAGCCCAGTCACAGGGCTCTAGACTCTTGTAGTGGAGTCCAGTACACTGACACAGCCCAGTCAAGGGTCTCAGCATTGCAATCTTCCTGATCTGTGTTTCATCCTCTGCAGCAATAGCTGAACTAAATTGTGCTCTCAAGGTCTGTACAGCAGTGGGTAGCTGTGACAGCACCTGAAGCTGAGATCCAGCTGGAGCCAGCCTGCAGTGGCATGGTTCTGTTCATGGTTCTGCACTGAGCTCCATTCTGTGTGTGTTATCGTGATAATCTGCTTGTGTGAGCTGACTTAAAGTTACCATGGTGAGGTGCCTGTGTGTTTGCGTGTTGAGCTGACTGACTGCACGTGGTTGGGCAGGAGCAGCATGTGATTGTGGGGCAGTGTGCTCCTGAACACTGGCTCGCTGTTCTAAAGGCTACAGCCCTCAGAGCAAGTCACAAGGCTTCCTGATTCAGCATTGCCTTCTCCTCTTCCAGCTCAGTTTCTCTTCCCAAGATGTATTGTACTCTCACGTACAAAGTGCTGCTGTGCTTTAATAAGTGTTCCCTGGGCTTCGCGCAGCACGCAGGGCCTGATGCAGACGGTCATGAGGTTGCTGGTATTTGCACCACAGGCATAGAAGCTCTGCGAGAGCTTTTAATAAAGTGCAGCTAATTAGTTTCTACAGGCTGATGTGAGCTGCTTTCCAAATCCAGCCCCTGCAAAATCTGTTCAGAGTTTTTTGTCTTTCTGATGGTCTTCAAATGACTCACAGCCAGCATTTTTCATGTTTGTTAATTCTTAGCATACATCAGGGTATGTCCAAGAGCAGATTTGCTAGAGTCACAGTTGTAAGCCTGGGAATCAGCCTTTAATTTTTGGAAAGAGCAGATGACAGGAAGCTGCCAGCAAAGGGAATCACTCTATGGCCTGTGCACCTGTGTCCACAGACATTGAGTCTTCTAGTGAGGGGGTCAGAGGAGAGTGTGCAGGTATACAACAGTTTTTTATACAGTTTTTAGAATCTGTCCTGCCAGTTACTGGGCCGCAGGGCGGGAATATGGTGGGAATATTGCCTGCCGTTCATCTGAAAAGCAGCCAATGACAACAGATAAGTAAAGCACCAAATCCTTTGCTTTCTCAGCAGAAGCTACTCCTGAATTACATATCTGTTTGGCTAATTAGTCAAGACGTGACACTAAACCCAAATCAGGCAGGATTATTGTCATCATTTTCTCAGAAAGCCAGTCATCTGCTTTATCAAACATTTGTCTGTTGACCAAGGGAGAACACCAGGGCCTCTGTAGGATGTGGGACACGGGAGTGCTGTTCTACAGGGATTAACTACAGGGAGACTGTGTTGGTGCAAGCTAATTGTTTGTTGCACATAAATAAGAAACGTAGTCCAGGTGGCCTACAACAAGCTCTGAATCCTTTCTGATGATCCTGTGTCCCACAACCCCACAAAGTCCCATTTGTAGTTCCAGATGAAACCCCAAACACAGAGACACCTAGTGAGAGGCAGGAGTGTGAGTTAGTGTCCTCTGATCTCCACAAAGTTCTCTCCAGTTTGCAGCACTGGAGTACACCTTTTTTTTGCTTTTGCACTATTTGAAAAGTTATAATAAACGTTATTTTATATAGCACCTTTAAAAGTGGCTTCTCAAAGCGCTTTACAGAATGACAACAAGAAAAATTAAAAAATACACAAGATATGCATGATGAGAATACACAGTGAGAGGAAACAGTAGATGTTGGTACTAAATACAGTAGGAGCAGAGGGGTAAAGAACAGAACCAGTTAAGTAAAGGCCCTTCTACAGAGGAAGGTTTTGAGTTTGGATTTGAAGGAGTTTAGAGAAGGTGACTCTCTGATATCCTTGGGCAGAGAGTTCCAGAGCTTTGGGGCATAACAGGAGAAGGCCCTGTCACCCATAGACTGTAGATGGGCTTGGGGGACAGATAGGAGGCCAGAGTTAGAAAAGCGAAGGTTGTGAGGTGGGGAGTAGGGCGATAGTAACTCAGACAGGTATTGTGGTACCAAGCCATGCAGAGCCTTATAGGTGAGCAGGAGGATTTTGAAGTCGACACGAAAACTTGACAGCAAGCCTGAGCAAGGACTCCAGGATAGGAGTAATATGATCACTTGCACTAGACCTGGTCAGGATTCTGGCTGCCGAATTTTGGACATACTGGAGTTTGTTCAAGGTGGATTTAGAAACCCCAGCAAGTAGAGCATTACAGTAGTCAAATCAGGAGAAGACAAATGTGTTGGTCAGCTTTTCAGCCACAGTTAGTGATAACATAGGGCATAGTCTAGTGATATTTCTGAGGTGAAAGAAAGATGTTTTGACAATATGCAGCACATGTGGTTTCAGTGTCAAGTCTGAATTAAATATCACCCCAAGGTTTTTCAATTTAGACTGAAGCTTAAGTACAGTACCATCCACAGATAGGGTTACAGCATTGGCTTTACAAAGTGGATGGGGGGTGCCAATAAGCATGACTTCAGTCTTCAATTAAGATGAAAGAAAATTTGAGTCATCCAAGTTTTTATGTTGGAGATGTAATTAGATAGATTTGAGACAGCCATATAAGTGTCAAGTTTGGTATGGATGTATATTTGAGGATCATCAGCATAGAAATGATAGTGGAGGCCATGTGATCTTAAAAGCTGACCAAGTGGAAACATGTAAATGCTGAAAAGTAAGGGGCCCAGTATTGACCAGTATTGACTTAACAAGTCCAATTTCAGATCTAAATCTACCAAGAGAGACAAAGTGACACTGATCAGTGATATGAACCATTTGAGAGCAGTGTCAGAAACTCCAAACACAGTCTCAAGATGAGAAAGTAAGATATCACGGTTAACAGTGTTGAAAGGAGCACTATGATCAAGAAGAATGAGGATAGAAAGAGAACCAGAATCAGAAGCTATTAGAAGACCAGGGCAGTTTCTGTGCTGTGAAGTTGTCAGAAGCCAGATTGGAGGGGTTCGAAAAGGTTATTTGCAATGAGGTGGTTTTGTAACTGAATTGTAACACCATGTTCTAGAATTTTTGCTAGAAAATGTAAGTTGGAGATGGGGCGAAAATTGTTTAGATTGTCCAGAGCCATGTTAGGCTTTTTTGGCACGGGGGTAATGGCAGCAGTTTTGAGGACCGTTGGTACAATCCCAGTGCTCAAGGATTCATTTAGTATATTGAGGACAACAGAGCAGTGAGAAGTGAAACAGGACTGAAATAAAGTGCTGGGGATGTGATCTAATATACATACAGTATGTGAAACCTGTTTACTGATGGATACTGATGGAAGTTGAAGAGAAGGGAACCAGTAAAGTTGGACAAGCAGGGAGGAGGTGTGGAAATGATATGTGTTGTGGAAAGCATGTGATGCCGGATGTTGTTGATCTTGGACCTAAAGAAATCTAAGAATGTGTTGCAAGTTTCCAGGAGACTGCCTTCATTGATCGTAGATGGTCAGTGTACCGGGGGTAGAGCGAGAAAAAGATGGTTCGAGTTTTTAGAGGAGCAAAGGTGTAGAAGGAAGATAAAAGAGTGCTATTAAGCAAATGTATTTTGTCCTCAAACTATTGTACGCGTACCACTTGTGATACTCGGTGCGCCCCCAATGTGGTGCACCTGATGAAATAAAATTAGTTTATGTCAAATACGCAGCCTACGTAGTACGATACAACACGCGCTAATACTTGAGTGCACACATGAGCTACTATGTAGTTCTATACCATTGTATGGGAATGCGTGCTACGAACGTAAATGACCAATTGTATTTAAAAAAAGTTATCTCCAGCAAATAGGGAGGTAGGAGAATGCGTGACTTTGGAACAATGCCAACCTTGTAAGCACAGGAAAGCGTGATAGATAAAGAAAAATATTCGAGGACTGTTCTAGGTTAATTTGAGAAGAATACACAGAGCATCTCTGTGTTTCATTCCCATGCGCATGAAATAAAAACTTCTTTTAACTTCTGAGAAGGACTCCTGAAACGGAAATGGGGAAAAATGCAAGCTTGCGGATTGCTAAAGCAGGTAAACCCCACACTATTTTTAGAACCTTGTTTACCGTTGCCAAAAGAGCTGACACGTATTATGTGTGGAGAAAAAGCTGCTAAACAGCTTGACCTGCTGCCCCCTCCGAAAGACGCAGTCACTCATAGAATTATTGATATGGCAGACTATGTCAAAAGTAAGATGTGATAGAGTGCGTTAAGATGCTTTTCACTGCAAATAGATGAGTCTTTAGATGCCTTTGATTTGGCCAATTTTTACATTAGATACAAGTTTGAGGGTATGTCCCTTGAGGACTGTCTGTTCTGTAACCCGCTACCAACAAAAACTACAGGAGAGCACATATTTCAGCTTCTGAATGAATTAATCGAAGAGAATGGCATCGACTGGATAAAATGTGTTGGAGTTTGTACAGACGGTGCCAGAGCGATGACAAGCCGACACAGTGTAGTTGCACGAATTAGAGAGAGAGGTTGCTCCTGATATGAAGTGGATGCACTGCAGCATCCACCACGAGCCCTTGGCCATCAAGAAAATGCCTGAAGATTTAAAATCTGTTTGACTCTGTTGTGATTTGTAGCAAAGCTTGACCAATGAATTCACAATTGCTTTGCTTGACTAAACAGGCTCACCCCTCTCACTGAAAGTGGTACTGGTGCTTTTTTCTTGTTTATTTTTAATTATTGTTGTTCCTGTTTTCATTGTGTAAAGCACTTTGAGAAGCCACTTTTAAAGGCACTATATCAAATAAAGTTTTTATTATTATTATTATTATTATTATTATTATTATTATTATTATAATATTTATTATATGTGTGTGTGCGCGCGCTCATGTTGGACACTGAGATTTTCGGTGGTTCCTATGAAAAGATGACTGGTAGTTGTAGGCCTAGTTCAAGGGAAGTGGGAAACAAAAGAGTCATTTGCAATGATTAAATCTAGGGTGTGTCCTTTGTTATGTGTTGGGCTAAGAACAAACTGAGTTAGATCAAAGCATCCCAATAGAGCTAGAAAATCCTTAGCCAAACTAGAAGACCTTGAGACAATATGTATGTATTGGGTGACACTGTGGCTAAGGATCTGCGCCTGTGGCTGGAAGGTTGCCGGTTCGTATCCCGTGACTGACAGAGGAATCCTACTCCGTTGGGCCCCTGAGCAAGGCCCTTAACCCCAGCTGCTCCAGGGGTGCCGTATAAATGACTGCCCCTGCACTCTGACCCCAAGCTTCTCTCCCTGTGTCTCATGGAGAGCAAGTTGGGGTATGTGATAAGACAAAATTCCTAATACAAGAAATAGTATATGGCCAATAAAGTGATCTATCTCTTATTAAATTCCACAAGAATAAGAATCCTCTTAAATCTGAGTTATGTGGTTCTCCTGAGCAGCTCTGCAGAGCCACAGGCTTGTGTATTTTCTTCACCCACATCTGTGTCTGGCCAACAGGATCTTGCAGAAAGATTCTTCTCCCTGGATCAGCCGCTGGTGGACCTACTGTGTGTCTTAGTGCCAAAAGGCAGAAGGAAACAGTCCAGTCAGTCCTGCTTCCAGGGGACCTCCCTGCTGTTTACGTGTCAGGGAGCCTGAATGGTCAAGGGTTCAGAAAGGCCCCAGTTCTGCCCCTGACTCTCTGTGTGTCCACCTGCGCCGCTGACCAAACATCTGTCTCTCCCTCCATCAGAGCCAGTTGGTACTGACGTGCATTTCCAGACACCAGTCTGTACGTCACTCTGGATGAAGGTGTCTGCTGAATGATGATGATGAGGACGATGATGATGGTGATGTGCCTGTCTCATTAGTTTCATTGACTTCCTGTCAGCGACGTCTCTCTGCCCTGCCTGCAGAGCGAGTCTCTGTGGGTGACAGGCTGTGAGCATGTGTTTTGCTCTCTCTCTGACCCCCTTTGTTCAGACCCGGGTGTCTTTCTGGACCGTATCAAAGGGCTCTTCCCTGCCGACACAAGGCTGCCCTCTGGCTCTCCCCAACCCCCCGGCCGTGTGGCAGTAATCCTCTGCCCGCGACACGCGCTGACATTTCCCCTGCCGTGGTTCAGCCTGGGGCCAGCCAGCAAGGGGGGTGGTATCTGCACACAGGTCCCTGGCTTCTTGTCCGCCTGTGTTCAGCCCGAGACAAATACCCAGGGGGCAAAATCCCCAGAGTGAACACTGCAGATGACTGGCCGGGCGCAAGGCCATGCCTAAGAAAGCTGTTTATTGGCATGTATGGACACTTTCAGATATAAATATTGGCTTCTTGTATCCCCCATAAATATTCTAATTATTTCAGTGAGAAAACACAGTTTACTGTACTTGTGTCGGTGATGCTTCTAAGCATCAAGTGTTCTCCACAGAATACTTGTTGTTCCTGCTCCCATGGTGGTCAGGCTGTTTCAGCTGAGACACGTTGTAACGAACAGATCTTTCCAGACCCTATGTGGACGACACAATCCAAAGAAGTGGGAAACACTAGGAAAAGGTCATGCAGGGATACAGGGCTGAAAACAGGGGGGCGTGTCCAAAGTGCGCTGGTGCACGGGGGAGGTGTGGCCGAGGCAAACAATCCACAAGTAATCCATAGAGGGAATCCAAAAACACAAAAATAAGTCCATAGCCAGGTGATCCATCCAAACTAGGAATTTAAACCGTGAACCGGGTCGGACAAGGAACGGAAACAGAGGTTAAAACCTTAACGGGACCAGGCGCTTCCAGGTCCCGGACTCGCACGGTGCGGAAACCAGATGCAGAGCCAGGATGAGCGTCAGCGCCTGGCTTTTAAGGTGGGCTGGGAAAAGGGATCAGGTGCACAGAATTAAGTCTAAAGTGAAAGGGCTGGAGCACCCTTAAGGAGGAGGGACTATAATCGTGACAGTACACCCCTCCTTTTCAGGGCGGCTCCGAAGCCCTAAATAAAAAAAAGGAGAGAAAAAAAAAAAACGATGGAATCCAGGCTGCTATGGTGCCGTCCGCGGGTTCCAGGTGTTGGCTCTGCATTCTGTAACGAACAGATCTTTCCGGACCCTATGCGGACGACACAATCCGAAGAAGTGGGAAACACTAGGAAAAGGTCATGCAGGGATACGGGGCTGAAAACAGGGGGGCGTGTCCAAAGTGCGCTTGTGCCGAGGCAAACAATCCAGAAGTAATCCATAGAGGGAATCCAAAAACACAAAAATAAGTCCATAGCCAGGTTTTTAAGGTGGGCTGGGAAAAGGAATCAGGTGCACAGAATTTAGTCTAAAGTGAAAGGGCTGGAGCACCCTTAAGGAGGGGGGACTATAATCGTGACACACGTAAGCTGGGTTGAAGCAGCCATGGGGTACCAGGCGTGTCCCTGCGGGGCAGAGGGGTATTGAGAGCCGCGTCCGCCTGTGCTCTAGGCCGTGCATGAGTCCCTAGCTGGGCCACGCCCGCGCTGTGCGGGAGACTGCGTTAGAGACTGAAGCAGGATAGAAGAGAGACAGAAGTCAGACAACCACAGACAAGCCTGCAGCTACTGCGCCCACCACAACGCCAGCACTCTGGAGATCCTGTGCTGCTCCACATCTCCTGACAGACAGGCCCTAATTAACAAGGGGCACTAATGAAGAGGTTCACCCAGCCAGTTAATCCTTTGTTTCCAGTAAACAGAACCCACTGGAGCCAGGAAGAGCATTTCTTCCCACTGTCCCCAATGATCACAGGCAAGGCTAGCAGCACCCCCTCCTGCCTTCAGTTCACAAACCCACTTCTGACACACAAAGGCCTATAGCTCTTCCCCCTCTCGGCTCTTCAGTGTGCTGCCACGCAGCCTGCCCTGGCTCTGACCAGCGCTGGCTCCAGAAACAGGCACCAGGGTACCCAGGACAGCAGATTCCTACTGATGAAATTTATTGTTCTGAGGAAGGAACAATATTTTTTGTGATTTCAGAATTATAATTCATTGGCTTTTTCTCTGTATCTCTGAATTTTCCGAGGAGAGAACCTCTTAATAGTGGATTGTCTAATTGCTCCTACAACACTTCTGCACTCATAGCCTTCTACACAACTGTCTGTGTCAGGCCCTGCATTAGACACAATGTCAGCCTAGCACTCAGAAACTGGCAAGGGGAGAGGTTTGAAGCGAGCATGTTGAGTGGCTGGGCATATGAGGGGTGTGTGTAAATGACAGGACGAGTGATCAGAGGTCTGTTTAGAGAGCAGCTGAAGGACGTGGTGTGTGTTCTTCTGGATACAGAGATGGGGGATGGGTGCATTTGGATACGAAAAACCAGAAGTTCCTGTCTCTATGCTAGGCTGTAATACAAGGCACTCTATTGCACAAAACAGTAAGAGACTCTGTCATCCTCTGTTACAGAATGACCATCCTTACGTGTTACAAACTCCAGTAATTCTTTGATTCTTTCTGATCTGGCTAAATTCTTCTAATAATTTGGAAATTCAAACCTTGGCCATCTATTTCTCAGTTATTAGCTCTGCTAAATAGTTGCCTTATCAAGAGCATGTGACCACCCTTCAAAACCATGTGACTGCTGTCAGGACCATGTGACCCTCTGTCAAAACCATGTGACTGCCAATCTAGACATGTGACCCTCTGTCAAAACCATGTGACTGCCAGTCAAGACCATGTGACTGCCTGTCAAGACCATGTGACCCCTGACAAAACCATGTGACTGCCTGTCAAGGCCATGTGACCCCTGACAAAACCATGTGACCACCTGTCAAGACCATGTGACTGCCTGTCAAAACCATGTGACCACCTGTCAAGGCCATGTGACCACCTGTCAAGACCATGTGACTGCCTGTCAAGGCCATGTGACCACCTGTCAAGGCCATGTGACCGCCTGTTCTGCGCCAGCCTGCCATGTGGGGCCAGCGAGAGGAGCAAGAAGTCAGAGTCTTTGACAGCGTCAACAGAGACCAAGGCCTGCTGGCGCAGAGACGAGAGGACAGTGCAGTGGAGAGCTCAGTATTCCGACTCGGAGTGTGTGAAACGTCCTGCCTGACTGCCTTGCTGCACTCGAAGGTAGCCTGTGTGAGGGCTGACCCATGGCCTGGGCACAGCTGGCCAGGGGTCACTCCCTGGTTCCCAGTTCCACACCCTTTCTAAAATTCCCCACACTTGTTCCTGTAATAAACCAACACACATCTGCTGTGAGCAAGAAAGCCTAGTGGACCATACAAGTAATCCAAATCTGAATTGCGAATTGAAGTAAAAAACAATAATTTAGAATTACACACCACAGAAGACTGGAAAATAAAATCAGAAATGTGCCAGAGCCAGTCTGCTACTCCATAAAAGCACAGAGACCATTCTTGAAATTATTCAGACTATTGAGCCCATTGTACATTTTTCATCTGGAACTGGGAATCTGTTTTAGGAAGGAGAGGGAATCGGATCTGGGTTCCAAAGACGGGACCTGATTCCAGCCTAAGAAGGAGAGCAGAGTGCTGATTGGAGGAGAGCAGCCCCAGAGCTCTGCTGAGTGTGCAGATGCCCCCCTCTACCCCTTACACATCAATGACAGAGGAGTCGGAGCTGTGCTGTCAGCAGACTGGGATTAGGAGCGTGTGACCCGCCTGTTGCCAGGCAACCACCTCCATAGCAACCAGCTCACGTTGAAAAGAGTGACAGAAAAAAATAAAAATGCTGCTTTGTAAAGGGGGGGCAAGGAAAGGTGGCATAAAAGAGAAAATTAAAGTATCTATATATGAATAAATTGATTAGTAAATGTGTAAGTCTTGCACGTAATGATTTATGTATTGAGGGATGATGATTTCGAGATAAGTGCCTTGTGCAACAGTACAGCTCCTCCCCAGCTTCCTCCTTTTTTAAACAGCAAGACTGCTCCTAAACATGCATGACAGAAACTTCCCTGTACACCAGGACTGCCTGTCCTCCATGCTTCTCTGCTGTCCTCCCCTCTTTCAGCACTGTGAGCACAGGTCACTGCTCAGCACTCCTCAGCTCTGCTTTCATGTAAAACAGGGGACAGTCCTCTACATGCAAGCCTAGTAAATACAAGCAGCCCGTCTGCTGGGTGCTGTTTCTCAGTCTGGGGGTTCACGCAGGGTCGCCCTCTCTGCCCTGGCAAGACGCCCGACCTGTAAAACACACTGCCCGGCTGGGGGCGCTGGCTGCGGGCCCATTGGTGACGGTCTCTCGCTGACCTGGTGTGTGCTGCTGTAGCAACTCGTGTTCTGTCCTTCTCAGTGGGACCCATGAATTCAGCATTCTGCCACTAGAGACTTTAGAGACTAGCAACTGTCGTTCACCCCCCTGGTCTCTGTCAGTCCCTCTGGATGAAGCTGTGTGTCAAATAATGACTTGGAAGTGTTTTCTTGTGAGAAAGCAAAGGTATAAACTGTACATGGTAGTTATTAACTGAATATCTAATACCACTCGAGGGGTTTTAGCACAGGAAATGAACTGGGCATGTATCTCTTTCTCTCTGTCCCACTCTGTCCTTTTCAGTCTGTATATCAGTGCGGTAGTCCGATTACTTCTCAAGATTAAGCTTTTTCACTGCAAAACTGTGAAAATGCTGTCATGACAATTACATCGGCTGTCTCGAAGCTCGCTGTTGAAGGTTTTAAGTCTAAGTAATCTTTTCAGTTTTAAGCAAGGTTCAAAAACAAAACAGGAACATAACCTTGTACCATGGGTTTGGTTCATTAGATGACACCCCCAGTATGCAGGACTTATCGATTAGTGTGTGAATTTTATTCTCTGCATTCCTGGACAAAAGCACTGTGCTGCTATGATCTGTAATGCTCTTACCTAACAGATTAGAACTGCTGCACCAATGTTTCTTATGCTGTAGCTTCTCATCTGAAATATTTATTTCCCTTCCAGTTTAACCCTGGCTGCTCAGTGCCTCTGCCTGCATGGCCACAGTGTGTCCTTCCTAATAAGAGCACAGTGAAGAGATCTGAGGTTCCGGCTGTAGTAGTGTAATGGGGGAGGGGAGGTCTATAATACAGACACTACACACGTTACCACACACACACATTACCCTGCACTCCTGTGATCTCCATGACCAACGCACTGTGTTCAGACCCTGATGAAAATTAGGTCAGCAGCACAGCCTGTGTGGTTAATGGCCAGTCCTCCTAGCAGCTCAGAAATCATTTCATCAAGCAGAGGCTTTGCTGTAGCTGCAGCAGGCACCGCACTGGGAGCCCAGCTCTCTGGGAGGAGGGCAGGCGGGTGGATTCTATCTCAGTAGGACTGGTGCTGGGTCTGGGATCAGACACGCTGCTGCAGCAGGCCGGCTGGGGCGGGGGGCGTTTGATTCTGATGGATTAGACGTGCCTGTGATTGCCAGAGCTGGTATTGACTGTGTGGTTTGAATTTTCATGCTCTAATCCCTCATTCTTATTCCCTGCTGGAGGTATTGCATTACTCTCGCGCTGGCAGGTACGCACGTACACACGCACACGGTCACACCAGGCTCCCTGTCCTCTGACGGGCAGTGAGCACTGCGTCTGTCAGTAACTCCTTCTCCAGTCATCACAGGTGCTGTGTAAAGAGCCCGACTGGGTTGTTTCAGGTTATTTCGAGTTATGTTGTTAATGGCTGGTGTACGTCTGCAGTAAAATGTCTGCATGTCTGAGCAAACACTGGGCAGTAATCATTTGCCATTACAATAACAAGGACATTTCATAGTTTTTCCATACTTTTCTTTAAAGTAGAAGATAAATGGATAATCAGTAATAGACTGTGTGATGCCCCAATTTCTCCAAAGAATCTCTTAAACATCCTTTAGAAAAACTGTTTTTATCCTAAGAACTTATTCTCTGTTAGCTTGCTCTTAACCTTACAGCTGTTTCTGATAGTGCTGATGAGCAAACCTGGCTGCTTCCTAGCCTGTGCAAACAGTTTCTTTATTTTAAAGCAACAAATTGCTTCATTTAATTAGTCGGCCTCCCACCCTGTGCGGGAGAGCCGCTGTTTGCAGAAAGATAAATGAGCCTCCTGTTTGCTTATCAGTTGGCTTCTCTTCTGCTCCTGAAACTGCTCTTCAGGTTCTGTCCAGCACCTCCGGCTCCTCTGCTGCCAGCCGAGTCAGGCTTTTCCTCGGTGTTGTGGAGGGATGAAAGCAATTGCATCATGTATTCAGAATAATGAAAGCACTGGGACGTGACAAGCTGCTTGTGCTTTAAATCCCCCTTCTGTCTCTTGCTGTGTGGAGGAGAGTGCATAATACAGCCAGCAATTAGGGCACCATCACACAGGAGGAGAGGGTCAGAGTTCAGGATGCCTTCTCCTCTCTCTCCCTCCCCCACCTCTCGCTCTTTTATCCTCTCCCTCTCTCCGTAGCTTTCTACCTCACCACCACCCTCTCTGATTTATCCCTCCTGCTTCTGTCCTCTTCTCTCCCTCGCTGTCTGTGTCTCCCCCTGCCTCTCCTGAACCCCTGAGGCGACAACTGCTGTCCCCCACAGCTCCCAGCGCAGCCTGACTAGGAGGCGGCAGCTGATTCTGTACCTGCTGCCCCATCCTCCAGTGGAAAGGGAGGATCTCTGTAAACATGCTGAGCAAAGCCTGGCCAACTGCAGGGACATGGTGCTAATTGTACTATTGCAAAGCTCGTCTGAGGTCCTATGGTTCTTTATTCCAGCTGGAGATCTTACTGTATGTGCTTGATTTAAATGGTTTATTCTCCTTCAAGTCCATTAGAAAGCAGGGCTGAATGGAACTGAATCAAATCTTCGACCCACTTGGCAATTGCATAACCGAAGTGCTGAAGGCTCTGACGAGGCATGAGCCGACACTGGGGCCTCTCTTACTGTCCTCCGGGACAGCCCGAGCTCTGGGGGAACCAGCGCTGAAGGGCGCTATGCAAGCACTGGCAGCTAAAGGGGAGCTGCAGCCTCAATTTCTCAGAACGCTTCTTAAATCTCAGTAACAAAATGATTTCATTGACATTGACATTACAATGAAATTACAATTTTCGAATTAGGCACAAAATCATGAACTCTGTGAAAGTACTGTAAGTCACCATGTTGTTGCAAACTAGCGTTCAAGTTCCCACGAATTGCGACATGATTCGGCCCTTCCTGCTCAAAGGTTTGCATCATGACTAATGTACTGTGATGTACGAGCGAAAACAGGTTGTGCAGCAAGCATTTAACCGCAGAAATATTTCAACATGATCTGCATGTAGCATTAACAAGTAATAGTATTTTTTGGCAAAACCGTGTTGAAATCGTAAACAATATTTCTATTAGATTTATCTCCCAAAATATGAAAATAGCGTTGTAGTTCCCCTTTAACGAGCAGCGTGTTTCCACATCCTGCAGTGCCACTGAACATTGACTGCCCTCAATCGTATAGTACACACAGAGCCCCTGAGTCTGCAGAGCCTGCCTGGAACGAAACCAGTAGCACCAGTGGTCCTGACTCGAGTACCTTGTCTCCCCTAGGAGGAACTGGGCTTCCTGTTTGCACAACAGCACGCCCACCATCTCTCATTACCAGCAAATTATCACTCATGGCTGCCCCAATAAGCCTGCAGAAAAGGTAATACTAAGCTTATCAGGCAGATTGTAGCATATTACCCTGAATATTCCAGGTCTCAGTGGCCCTGGCTTTCCTTACTCCTGCCGGTTTGGCCTGTGGGTGTGTGATGGGCATGGAATGGGCTGGACAGAATCGCTCTTCTCTGACGTAGATCTACCAACCACAAGCCATGACTTTGAAACTACAGGACCTAAACGTCAGACACAAACTGGAGTGCGTGTAGTCATTTTAAATGATGACAAGGGTGTCAAGCCATGCAGCCAGTGACTGGGAATGAACACTGCCCTGTTATCCAGATCAATACACCAGCAGACTGGCTGGGCGCTGAGCCATTCTTGAAATCCCCACATTTTCAGTCAGTTGGCTTTCACATTAGCCCTTTATTAGCAATAAAAGTCTTGACCTCTGCATTGCTCTAATGCATTGCTATTTACCACAGAACATTCTTTTTAAAGCTCAGTGTTTGCTGATTAAGTCATCCACAGATTTCTAGCTTCGTGACTGGTGCTGTTGCCTTGTTCGGGGCTGGACAGGCAAGTGGTTCAAACTCCTCATGTTCAAGAGCGAATGTGTTTGTTATACTGCTCATGACTGCAGCCACAAATTATTGATACAGAATTTCAGCACTGTATTCTGTAATACCATGTGGATTGTTGGGTTATAATACCTTTGACTGAAGGACATACAGCAGCTTAATGAGTGTTTTAAATGGTTCCCAAGTCCCTGCTTAGTGGATGTTTAAATAGAATGGTCATATCATTCTGTGTTCATTAGGACATTCTCAGATAGGACAGGATTTTAAAATTGCTAGTAAATGGAAAGATAATTAATACGCAAGTTAATACAGGTCATGTCACCCAAGGTGGATGTTGGTTCTTGATGACTATGTGCTTCAAACTCATGCTATTGATCTTCAATCAGATCAAACAGCTGATCAATGTAACCGGTTTGTTTGGGAGAGTGGTTGTGAATATTTAAATTCCTTATTAACAAAAATAAATAATCCATTTATTGTGTTTTGTGTTAGTAACTGCAAACAACAACATAATAATCTTGAAGGTATGATCAAGCAACGGTTCTCCTCATGGTCGCCCTGTGTTTAAACCAGATGGGACTGTGTTTCTGCTGCTAAAGAGGTCCAGTGGACGACCACTGATTCATTTCTAAGTGTTGATAACAGTCTCTATGGAGGTAAATCAGATGATTTGTCAAATTAAGCAATTTAGAGATACAAAAATTTCAAGACCCTTAATCCTCAAGGATCAGAGTTCCCTTAAATAAACAAATCCCTTGCTTACTTGATCAATAATTCACAATTGCTCCCAATCTGTAGAAAGAGAAGATTCATGGTCACTGGCCCGGGGCTCTTACTAGCTAGACTAGGCTGTCTTCCTGCCTTCTGGAGGTGCAGCTCATAGAGAGGACGGGTCCTCTCAGGGGCCAGGCCTGCGCGCTGTCTTGTCCTGCCCGTACACACTCCCTCTCTACCCTCTACAGGCCGGTTTGGCCCGCACGGGTGCAAGCAGCCAGACACAACAGCCCTTGGTCTTCCACTCTGCCTCTTATCACTTTGCTACGTTGCAACTTGTCTGAAATAGCTGTCCAGCACTTGCACAACAGCAGGTTTGAAAGATGTGCTTAATTCCAGGCCAGCCATACAGTAGTCTTGATTTCTTGGGGCAAACAATTATATTGATTCATTTTTCACCACTGACTTATCAGATATGATTCTGGAGCCCTGCTCCTTCTGGGAAGGGGGCTGCTTTGCTTGTATTCCCCATGAAGTGGACTGGGTCCTCCTAGTCCGACAGGCCAGGAGAATCTTCAGGGGCTTCTCAGCCAGGGGTTCTGATTGCTGAACACAGGAGACCGTGTGTCCTGACAGCCTGCCTGCTAGTTTTCACAAACAGGGATATTCTTTACTGGATGGGCGTCCCATCTAATTTCAGTTGGACACAGTCCTGGGCTAAAGGAGACCTACAGTAGGCGGGAAGGGGTTGCTGTTCAGATGAGTACAACTGTAACCTTAAAAAACATGCTGGCGATTCCCATGTAGCTTAACCAGGTGCTTCTGGTTTTCCTTCAGAGCCCCACAGACTGGGCCCTGTCGTGACTGGACATATGGCTGACTGGAATGTGCTGTGTGGCTGGCCTGCTGTGCTACAGTGACCTGCTGTCAGCGCGTAGTACAGCACAATTCCTGAGGTCCGTGTACAGCGATTGTAGACAGTTAAAAATCCAAAATTACTAAGGCTGGAAAGCCTGACTGTACCCTGCAAGAGGCACACAAATCTGTGTGTCGAAGCATGCGTGTGTATACGGGCGCCTGCGTGCCCACGGGCGAACGGCGGTACTCGTGTCACGGCAGCCTACCGTCTGGTTATCCTCGTACAGCTTGAGGTCGTAGCCGCTGAGCTCCACGCAGAAGATAATGGCTGTCACGCCTTCGAAGCAGTGAATCCACTTCTTGCGCTCAGAGCGCTGGCCGCCCACATCCACCATCTTGAAGGTGAGCTCCTTGAATGTGAACTTGTTCTCCACGATGCCCGTGGTCATGTCCCGCGAGCGCAGGATGTCCTCCACAGTGGGGATGTACTCGGGAGCGGCAATGCGGTCCAGGTCGTTCAGGTAGTAGGCGGCGTTGTCCTCCAGGTGGTACTCGTTGGAGCGGCTGAAGCACTCCTGCACGCCCGGGTCGCCCCACAGCCTCTTCATGACGCCCAGCAGCTCTGGCGTGATCTCGCCCTTGCTCTCGGCGGGGCCCGTCAGCGCAAACAGCTGCACGGCGTCGTAGGCGCGGTCGGGGTTGTGGAACTCGATCTTGAGCGTGGCCAGCGCGCGGATGATGCGGGTGAGCGAGTCGATGGCGTTGTACAGGATCAGCGGCTTGTACTCCTTGCAGGCCTCCAGGTTGAAGCCGCCGCTGTGGATGATCTTCATCTGCTTGACGATGGTGCTCTTGCCCGAGTTGCTGGTGCCCAGCAGGAGCAGCTTGATCTCCCGCCGCTGCCGCTGGCTCTCTGAGCGCAGGTGCCGGTCGATCCGCCGCGATCGCCGCGCGGCCTCCTTCTCCTCAGAGCTTTGACGACATCCCATGATCCTCTCTGGGGTAGGGGTGGAGGGGTGAAGCAGAGGCAGTTTCAGACCCGGCACGGCAGTGGAGCAGCTGGGCTGTGAATGTGACACAGGGGAGAGGAGTGGAAAGGGGAATTGCGGCAGGAGCAGCAGCCTCGCCTCGTCCCTTCCCTTCTTCCTCCTCCTTCTCCCTGCTCCCCTGTTATCTGTAAGTAAGAAAGAAGAGCTCCCCGTCCTCTGCTTTCGGGTTTCTTCTTCCTCCCCCTTCCACTTTCCGAAGCAGCTCTGGAAATGATTGAAGCAGACAGGTAGAGTTGGGATAATTTTTTTACAGACCTGGAGCCAGGTGCTTCTTCCTTATCTTGCAAAGCACACAGTTATCCGGGGCCTGATGGGTAAACAGGGGCTGCTCCACCTGGCCTGGGCCCTGCAGGGGGGAACGACGGTGCTCGGCAGCCGGTGATTGGTCCAGTCTTCAGGAGATGTCATATCATGGCCCTCTCTCTCCTGAGCAGGCAGCAGCACATTCTGGTCAGCAAAAGGCCGGGTGGCTCCTGCGTGGCAGCCCTGTGTTTGGGTACAGATGACTCTCCTCGTGCCCCTCCAGCATGGCTACTCCACAGCCCTTCCTGCCTGTGGCCCTGGCTCCGCACTCATCCGCCGGCCCTCTCCCCACTCTCTTCCCTCTCTCCTTCCTCTGTGTGTCTCCTGGTCTCCGTGGAGATCGGGGGATGTGCTCTGAGCAGCAGCAGAATAGCTGGTGGTAGAGGGAGCCTCACACTGTCTTTCCGTCTTGTTTCTGGACAGGGTCGATTCCTCCCTGTGAAAGTCAATGAATAAATAATTAGATTAATTAGACAGTGGATGACAAAAACAAGCACAGCTGATGCGGCTGAGATCAGTCCAGTCGGCACCCACACTGTCAAGCTTGTTTCCCCTGTGAAAATTAATTAAGAAAAGGAATAAATGGCAATAAACAGGTGTTGAGATGCTAACAGTGATGCATTTTAAACATGCTTTCTTCGGTCTTGGTGTTGACCAATAGTGCACTAAAGCATGAGAGATACTCATCAGCAGAAAACACGGGTTCAGAATCGTTGTCTCTGCCGGCTCCAGCTCTGTTGTAGTTATTCTGGGTGTTAATGTGAGCGTCAGGATGGTATGTGTGTGTCTGAGTATGTGTTATTTCAGAGCTATTTTCCTGCTTTCCTGTAACTGAACAGGAGTGTCTCTCTCTCTCTCGTGTGGGAGCCAGGCTGAGGCGTGTGTCTGCTCTCTGTGCTCGTAAGCGGGACAGTTCTGGCTGGAAACATTTCCCTGCTCTAAACATGACATCAGACGCAATCTTTATTGTCACGCAAGAAAATAACTGCGTGGCTGCTATCTGCCCAGGCCTCTTGTCTGGGAGTCTCTCTGTGGCTCCGCAATGCTCATGCAAGTTGAGGGTGTTGGGAAGAGCAGCCTGCTCATACATCCAGGGGACTGCTCATGAATTTGGGCCTGTCCTGCAGTCGTACGTTCAAGACCAAAAAGCAGAATCTGTAAGATTCAGAGTTTTGGGGAACATCAGAAGAATCTGAAATGGCAGTGGTCTGAGCACAGTGTAGTGGACGTATCCCTGGCCCAGCTCGGACTGGCCCAGTCCTGCAAACAGGGAGTGAGCTGGACCATCACTGTCATCATTAATAACCACTGTCAGAGACTGTTCTTCTAAACTAATTTCACTTATCAATTTACAGTACAGTACCTGAATCTTTGAGGGTGCCTTTTTATCTGTGTGGACACTTGCCTCTGTCTCTCTTTTTCAAAGAATTGAACCAGATTGGGCTGTACGTGTGTAATTGGTGTTGATGGACTGCACGCCACAGGACACCCCAAGTGATAACGTGTCCCAGCACAGGGCCTGTCTGCCTGCCTTTCTGCCTGAGGTGGCAAAAGCCCTACAAACATAGAGGAAACAGTAACAAGATGCAGTGTGTCAGCTAGTTGGAATACTCTGCATTCACACACATCTCTTTTAAAGACCCCAGCCTCGCTGCCACCACACCCCAAACACAACAGCTGTGTTACAGCTTTGTCCCCCAGCCTCTGTCTGGTCACCAGCTGCTTCCTCCTCCCAGCCTGCACTGCGTGTCTGCCAGCTCTCGCCAAGCAGAGTCTCGCTTCATCTGCTGGTAAAGAGGAAGTCACACTGCTGGTCCTCCAGTGGGAGACCCCTTCCTCTCTGCCTCCCTGCGCTCTGCCTCAGGCATGGGCCTGGCTGTCTTCCCTGTGTGTGACTGTCCCTCTGGTGCCCGGAAAAGACACGGGGATCTGATGCCTGCGAATGGGGGAGGCTAGGAGTTCTGCAGCTTTGTAGCACATCCATAAATCACAGAGTGAATGACGGGAGGGATGTCTACATTTTCCCCCAAATAACACTGGAGCCCCAGCCTTCTGTTCTCTTGAAGGGTGAAGTGCAGGGTGCCCACACCAGATTCTTACATATCCCAGCCCCCCTCCCTCTGCACCATACAGCCCTGGAATAAAAGCACAATTTATCACGACCAGATCCTTAACAGTGACTGTATTGTGCAATAAATAGACCAATTATATAAGCTTTGACAAAGCATATTGAATTTTTCCCTTATTGTAGAATGCCGATGTGTCGTGTGGAAGCTGTTTGCCTACAGTAGCCTGTGGCCAGCATGGTGACCCCTGAGTGGGCTGTCTCCCAGCATGATGCCTCTCTTCACTGTGATGCCCATGGCCGAGGAGGGGCCTCAGCAGAGTGCTCTGTCTGCTGCAGACACAATCGCCTGATCCGTGTGCGGTGTTCAGCTCCTTCTCTTACAGCACCTGTCTCGAGAAGCTGTTGTACAGCATGGCGGTGTGCAGAGGTACCCAACACTGAGAGCTGATAGGCACAGGCCAGCAGCCGCCACGCGGGAACAGTCCTTCACTCGGCACTGTGCTGTATTCCCTGCTGACGCAAAGGATCTCAGGGGTCCTTCATTGATTCATTTCATTTATTTAAATGGAGATGAAGAGTATTGTGCCTCTTTCTGCACCATTGGTACAATATGTAGAACCTACTGCCGCCCTGATGTGGGTGAGACAGGCCAGCAGCATGCATCTCCCTGCCCTCCCTCAGCTGCTGCTTCGGGAGTCAGACTCGCAGGCTGCATGCCGTCTACTCCCACACAACTCTCACAGGTGCTCCGGGGCTCCACTCGCAGCCTCTGAGCACATGCATCTGTCCTTCTGCTCCTCTCAGAGGAAGACTGAGCCACTACCACGCCCCAAATCCAGGGGTAAAGGCAGGCTCCCAGAGGTGAGATTAAAACTGATTTTGCACTAGGAATGCATATCAGACATGAATGCTTTTGGCAGTAGAGAAAGGTGAGGAATCTAAAAGTGTAAAAGCTCAGGATGTGGTCAGGCTGAACTGACAAACTCCCTGCTGCTGCCTCTTGTCCTTCGCTTTGTGCCCTTGGGATGCTAATTGCATTTCTTTGTTTGCTTAATTGGGTTGATTTTAATTTGTGTTTGTTTTAATATATTTTTACCCCAGGCCTTTGTCATTGTTCTGTTCCCAGTTCTGGCGTCTCCCAGGCAGCGCTTTTGGCCCTGGGGGAGAACTTGGGAAGTCCTGAAGCAAGAGGTCTGCAGGAGCACAGGTGTGCAGGTGTGCGGGTCTGCAGGTGTGTGGGTGCGCAGGAGTGCAGGTGTGCAGGTGTACTGGTGTGTGTGTGTGTGTGTGCAGGTGTGTGGGTGTGCAGGAGTGCAGGTGTGTGGGTGCACAGGAGTGCAGGTATGTGGGTATGCAGGTGTGTGGGTGCGCAGGTGTGCAGGTGTGTGTGCAGAGGTGTGCGTGTAGAGGTGTGTGTGTGCGGAGGAGTGCAGGTGTGTGGGTGCACAGGTGTGCAGGTGTGTGGGTCTGCAGGTGTGTGGGTGTGCAGGTGAGCAAGCACCTTTTAGAGCCTCTGTGTTTCAGCTGTAAACTCTTCCTTGAGTAGGCCCAGCAGCTCAGCACAATTGTTGTGTGTGAGATTCGTACTGGCAGAAATCCAGAGTCACCTGGTCACAGACATTCAGACCACTCAATCAACACACACATATCAACCCGAAACCTTCACTGAGATACGCTTCCTGAGTGCAGATGATGCGCAGACTAGCCAGAAACTGCCTACAGGTTTGTCGAGGAGTGCACCATGCAGAATGACAACACCATACTGATGGGCAGTGCTTTGATTGATCACAGTGAGAAGGTGCTGATCAATAACAGTGGGGGAGGGGTGTTATTTTGATAGGTCAACAGCTCACAAGAGGAAGGGGCAACAGGGTTCATAGGAGAAAGGAGAGTGACGCCCCTGTCCGTCCTCTGTGCACAATCACACCAGGCGACTGCTGGTGGCGATACCATCGTGAGGCATTAAAGGGGAGGGACAGCATGCAACCAGCCCTGCCCCCAGCTCGCACACTCCCCAGCAATGTGCACTGCTGCCATTCCCACCACTGAGAATTCCTGCCTCTCCAGACACGTGATGAGTCGACTGGAGTTGATCAGGTCATCTGTTTGACAGCAGGCCCGCTGTGGTCAGTCTGCATTCAGGTGTGTGCTGACTGATACCACAGGGAAACTCTCTGCTGCAGATGTCAGCCCTTATTTTTCTTTAGGTCCACTAGCTCACGCCTCCTGCTTCCTGTTATCCTAGAACCAGGATTCTGTGTCAGGGCAATAATCTGTCCCTTTCACACCAATCAGTCTGCAGGATTAGCAGTGCAGAGCTCTCCTTTTACATCTGGTGTAAGTGCACATCTGTCCCAGGTTTTCCCTCCTAGAGGATGGAGAGAGCTCTGAGGCACAGGCCCGCCCTGCTGCCACTCTGCAGGCAGGGCAGCACGACTGTAGCTACTGTGTGCATCGCTCAGTATCCTGACACTCTGTCACGCCACCTGCTGCACTTGTCTAAGTGTCTTCTTTGTGATGGGACTTCAGACAGCCAGCCAGCCCCGGACAACCTCATGAGCGTCAGGGTGGTGGGCTTGCAGATATAGAGCTGGCCTGGAGGCTCAGCAGTGGCATGTTGCTGAAGCAGCTGAAACAGGGCAGAGTCATGAACTCCAGTGCTTCCTGTTTCAGCTGCTGCCTTTCAGTCATGGTCACAGTTGCTGACGGACCTGCGGATGAAACCCAGCCACTCTGTATCTTCTTATATTGCAATGTACTGAGAGCTTGCTGGAGGTCAGCTTCTGCATGTGTCTCATTAATTACCTCGACCTCATGGCCAGAATGTTGACTCCTGGCTCACCCAGGCCTGAGCCAGAGAGAGCCAGGAGTTAAAACTACGCACAACCACAACAAACCACCAGCCTCAAGCCTGCCACACTGGGCGTTGTCTCACTGTAGATGATGGTAATCTTGCAGTGTTCTGCTGTGTAACCTGTGCCTCAGCGGGGAGTGGTGCATTCAGTGCCATGGTTCTCTCAGGGGCCAGGGGATTGAACCTGGCCTGGACAGCAGCGTGGCGAGGAGGTGACCCTCAGTGTCTCCAGCGGCTTCGGCCCTTTTAAACAGCATGGTCACCTGGCCTGGGTCTTCACCCCCTGCTGCCTACAGCCTGTCCTACGCTTGCTCTCCCCGGTGTCGGTAGCTCCACTGCGGCCTGCAGCGATTTCTCAACGGCTGCGGAGCAAAGCTGGGTTCTGAGCTCAGTTTCCCCTGCTCATCGAAGAGTTGTATCTCCCTAAAAGCTGTGAAAGCTGATCCCATTGCTTCTTTCAACAACACTTGGGGTCAATTAGTTACTAACAACAAAGCTCTTCTTTACATACTAATGAGGCAGACTCTTGTGTGCAAACACCTTAATGCTCATAACTGCTTTTTCCATGGTAGATTTTTCTTTTACATTAAATAGTGATAAAACAGAACTATACAGCTCATTCTCTGCAGGGAGTGTGTGTGTGAGTCACTGTCAGAGAGAAGCCTCCCTGCCTGTGTCTGTCTCTGTTTCTTCCCAAAAACCGCATAGTGGCCCACAGGAGCAAGGTCATGCCAGGGCCTCTGGAGAAGAGTGTGGGAAGAAGGAGGACACAGGTAAACAGGCAGACTGGGAGCAGTCCTGGTCTTTTCCTGCTGTTGCTGGTGTGCTGTTGTGAGAGTCCGAGCACATAGGGGCCAAGGACACAGTGTGTCTCCCGTAGACAAGGCCAGACTCTCCTAGAATCGAGCTTGTCCAGGCTGAGCCCATCTGGGCACCTCCTGCCGTCTTCTCTGAGGAGCGCCTGGCGAAGCGTGTGTCCGTTGGCAGGGAGATAAGCAGTGTGCTGGTGCCCAAAATGACTCAGCCCTGAGTGGTGTCAGGTATCTGTAGCCAGCTGCGGGCATAAGGCATGACTTGGCAGCAGCCGCACAAAATGGACAGACCTTCTTGGCTGTTTCAGTCATTAGCAGGCAATCACAGAATTGATTGATTGCCTCATTGGTTTCTGATGTCATTTGTTCTTGTATTCTGGTACGTTGCTGGAGAACGGAGATGACATCTGAGACCACATGGCTTGCTTTGCTTTACAAGTGAGGAAAGTGAGAGCCGTCGTGGCTCGGCTGTCAGTACAACAGGAAGGTCTCTGGGAATACACTGTGAATAGAGTGGCAATGAGGGGACACAGGGAGAACTGGCGCCGTCTCTCCAGCAGAGAGGAGACACAGAGAAAAGAGCCACACCTGCGGGGTGGTCATGAAGTCAGAGAAATCTCCACTAACGAGACTCACATGCACTGTCCCTGAGCTCTCGAGGCATCTCATAAGCTCTTCACACAAAGCCGCCGTTTGAACGCGCTGTGAACTGCCTGCAGACACACCTGGCGGGGTGTCAGCGTTTGGAGAGCCTGAATAGATCCTCTTGTTTCCCAGGCCACCCTGGAGAGAGCAGGAGCAGTCCGCAGAGGACTGTATGGATAACAAGCCACACTAGTAATAATAATGACAGCAGTAAATAAGAGCTGCAAGTTGTGCGGTTGTCAGCTTCTAAAATAACGGGCACAAAAATTAATGCAATCAGTGAATGCATGTCAGTCTTGATTTCTGCTCCCCTTCCAGCCTGCACAGCCCACATGCACTCACCAGGACGTCAGCGCGGGGTCAGTTTCTAAAGTAGATTCGTTGAAATTTATTAAAAAATACTCTTGTTGTTCTTGTATCATTTACATGACTGAACATGATAAAAATATTTGTTTGCTTTGCTTTTGTGTATGGCTGAGGATTAGGGCCCCCCAGGACATGCTGACCTGAGCCCCCTGTGTGGGCCGGAGAGCAGCTTCTTCATCTATATTTTCCGTTCAGTCATGTATGTCCTTGCAAACATCCTGACTGTATCTGCAGAGGTAGCCAAGATACAATGTCTTGTGGATGTCTCCTTTAAATTTGCTCTAAAAGGAGCTGTCTGTGAGTTTAGTCTCACAGAGCCCGGCTTTTGGAGAGAAGTTCTTAAATGTTCATAAGCGCTGCGGTATCCTCTCCACATTTTCACACGTCCCCAGTGGTAATAGCTGTTGACACGGATTAAAACATTTTGCACTGAGCAGACGGGGGTGTCAAGCTCCTGTCCTCGACCAAACTGTGGCCCTGGAAGGTTGTGAATCTGCTCGCGCCAAGCGCCTGTGTCTCCTGGCCCGGAGAGATGGGGCTGGGCAGACAGATGGCAGAGCACGAGGCGGCAGGCCCTCGCCGCTGCTTTCTGCTGGGGCTCCGTGCTGACAGGGGGATTAGAACAAGCTCTTCAGCAGCAGGGAGATGAGCTCACTTTCGGTCTTATGGGGCGGGTTGTGATTCTCTTTCCTAATGATGTGCAGCGATTTGTAAGGACTATGTAGTGTCACTACAGTGTAATGCAGACTAATGCAGTGACAAAACCAATCCAGCTGAAGCTGGAAATGAGACGTATTAAAATAAAGTGAGTACTGCGAGATAAAAGTACGAAGATCACCCAGAAAGTAATGCCCCACATTTTATAAAAGATTAAGTCACAACAGGAAAGTGATGAAACTCTTGATGCTGTAAGATATAACTTTTCTGTGTCATGTTGCCGAGTTACAGAATATTCCTGCAGAGCCCCACAGCCATTAATCTGCAAATGCATGTTGAACAAGACATATAAACTCGCCATTACTGGT
This sequence comes from Lepisosteus platostomus, assembly GCF_059453375.1. Lineage (NCBI taxonomy): Eukaryota > Metazoa > Chordata > Actinopteri > Semionotiformes > Lepisosteidae > Lepisosteus > Lepisosteus platostomus. The sequence continues at coordinate 3,615,539 of NC_142634.1, forward strand.
TGGCCCTCATACAGTATATTGTGGCACAAAAAATTAACTGCAGACCTTACACAGCAAAGAGAATCTCTGCAGGGATGTCTGTGCATGCATGACATATATATCCCATTACATGTATTCTTAATTGCTCCTTTTTTACTCTCTTCGTGCTTGCATCACCAAGGTGCCCCTCCACCCATGCCCTGTAGGGGGCGCTGTCACCCTGTTCACTTGTCTGACACTCGGCACAGCACTGACTGTGTTCTGACTGTATGCCGGCACGCAGTTTGCTGTAGTTAAGCACTCCTTAAAGAGCATAACTGCCTGTCTGGCTAAGGCCTCCATTCAGCTGCTGCCTGCCGTTGCCATTGTGTTTAAAAATGCATCAGCTCTTCTTGTGATGGACTGAGTGCTCTGTAAATAGATCTTCAGCTCTGGGGTGGTGAGTGGGAGACAGATTGTCCCAAGTGCAGCAGATTTCTTCTCTTTTAGGTCTTTTAAGTCTGAGCACAGAACAAGTGAGCATTGCTTCCTTAATAGAAGACAACGTTTTTCTCCAGTGTCATTTGTCATACAGTCACATGCTGAAGCCCACATGATAAGGGCTCGATTGTCTCAGAGTGGAGCATGTGTATAGGGAGAGCACAGCAGTGTTTTTATGGCTGTGGCTGTTCGCTTGTCAGCTGCTCACACTCAATTCACTCCAGGCTGCCACTCTGATGTCACACACAAAGCAGATTTTACTTGTATCTTTAGAAGTTTGAGGGTTATAATAGTGTACCTCTGTACCAGTATATTGTGTTGGGCACTGTAGTATGGGCAGGCCAGTGTCGTTCAACCCTGTATTGATCCATACAGTTTTGGTTGTGCTTGCATCAGTCTGCACTGTGTGGTTTAGAGTATAAGCCCTTCCAGGTTAGGGTGGGAGTTAAGAACAGCAGTTGCAATGAATTCTGGGTCTTTTTGCTCATATACAGGTCACTGTTTTGCTCTTATTAGAACTCATTAAAGTGGCTCTTACCTCCCACCCAGAGTGCTATTTCTAAGATTTTTAAACACATCCGCGTCACTGGTCAGGTAGTTGTGTCATGCTGATGAGCTCTAATAAGACAAAAGTCTAATTAGAACAAAAAAACAAGTTTTGTGGATACAGACTTTTTTTTGCTGAAAAGTGCAGAACGAGGAGTCAAAAGACAGGGCTGTCTCCTGTAGCATTGTGATCGGACAATGAGCTAAAGAACCTTCATACCCAGGATGTATTGCATGGCTGGACTACAGTACATACTGCAGTTCCTCCGGTCTTGGCAGTGTTATTTTCATACCGAGTGTACTTTAAAGAGTCCGAATTCTGCAGAGCCAATCTGATTATCAGTGAGACTAATAATCCCTGGGTTCAAGATTAATCTAGTTATCCTCATACCAAATGGCACTAACAAGATCAGCATTTTATTTATTTCCTTTTTCTGCTTTTTATCTGTTTCCCTCTTTCAACCCTTTTGGCAGTGAGTTGTTGTAAAGTAGGTCACACACACTGTTGTGCAATGATGCATTTTTAAAACTGCTGGAGGAACTGCAAAACACACACTGGCACTGTCCTCACAGGGTGGGCACAGAGAGCTGGGCGCAGCGATGGATAGACTGGACAGGAGTACATGGGGGTACATGGGTAGACAGAAGAATCTGGATAGCTAGGGAGTTCCTTTAAAGAACACTTTTCAGGGTTAATGAGTATTCAACAGTCAGCACTAATTAATATTCATGTATCCCAGAATCCCTAGTGATTGATCTTACACACACACCTGTGTCATTGGTCAAGGTTCAGCAATGCCCTGCTAATGACCTTAATAAGAGTGCTGTCTGAGCTGATTAGTGCTCCTACTGTCCAGTATATCTCATAATAGATAGGTTGATATATACTGATGGCCTGTAAGTTCTGAAAACAATTAACAAACTAGAAGATGTCTTTAAAAGCTAGGACATTAAAATCCCTGAAAACTGTAGAACTGTCCAGTTTTTCTAGTGCCAGGTTCCTGGTGTTGGTATCTGGAAGACAGGGCACGCCAACAAAGACTTGGGCCTGGTTTGTTGGGCCTTCAGGCCTTAAGCCTCAGAGGCAGGCCTCAGAGCCTCTGCGCTGTGATGTAGTGAGAGGTACTGCAGACGTAAAGAAAGGTGGAGCAGCTGTACCTGGTGCCCCCTGTTGGCACGTTAAGGTACTGTATTTATATTGACAGACCTATCAATTTTCTCCTAGACAGAATTTCTAGGAGTAGCCTCTGCATGATGATGGGTGTTTGACAGCCCTAGCCTTACAGCTCTAGACCAGAATGCATTTACCCAGATCACACGCCTGTTTTTAGTTCCCTGGAGACAACAAAGACTCACAGAAACACACTGAGTGTGCATGGAAAAAACTAGATTATTTACTTAATTTCTCGTCACCCTGTCTTTTAACTATGCTTGTGAAATACACAATGAACGATCCATTCTTTCCTTCACTCCTAGAGGACTTACACAAATACCACATGACCAAAGTCAAAAAGAAAAGTCAATGTGGATTATTAATTTTTTATTTGCTTATTTGGGTCTGCAAGTAACAACTATCAATAGATACCATTGCTCATTAATTTGTGTCGGGGCCTTGTGTGTGGGCATAATTCACTCTGTGTTTTTAATCAGCAGACCATCTCTGGAACTTGCAATAACACTCCAGATGCCTGTGGTCAAATCTGTGCTTCTTTATTCATTTCATCTCTTGCTCTGCTGCCACAGGCGTGCAGCCCAGAGAGCACCAGTGCACACAGCCTGATAGTCCGGAGAGCTGGTGTTTGTGATTCATCAATCCAGGAAATTAAACTGCTGGCAAAAAACATATTGATCCTCCAGAGCAGACAAGCCACCCTTCAAAACCAGCTAGAGCACAAACGTACTCAGCCATAGCAGCTGGCTTGTGCTGGACAGGCTTGCGCAGAGGCCAGCCTGCTCCCCAACAAGCTGAGCTGCAGCCGGCCACCACAGGCCAGGCAGGAGGCAGGGCTGATTCAGAAGTTCACGAGGAGCTAGTCTGATGGTGTATCCTAACACTGTAAGAGTGCACACTTCCCCTCACTGCGCTTGCCTGGGCTGGGACTGGGGCTGCCCCAGTGTGACCCGACCCGAGTGAGCCTGCAAGTTCTGTCCTCCTGCGTTCTGGAGGGAGGCCCACAAGTGTCTTGCACCTGGAAGCTTTGAGATTTACAGGGATTTACAAGGCAGGGGAGAGAACTTGTGCTCTTGAGAGGGATGAAACTAAGCAAATCTGACTGAGACTAACACATGCTTTGCTCTAGCGCACAGGAAGAGTCTGAAGGTCTGTACTAGCACAAAGAACCCTGCAGTAATAACCACAAAATTCCTAGGAGTTACCAGGCTCAGCTGAGCTCAATATTTACCAACCTAGGTAAGTAGGTCCCTTTTCAGGCCATAAAGGCCCATGAGGGAAATGGGGGGCAAGGGCCACCATTTTTTTCGACTATCCGACACTGGAGGTGGAGGTGATGTGGTCAGCATCATGCTTTGGCCAGCCTATTAACCCCAGAAGATTAACCCCCAGTACTCATTTGGAAAGCAGGCTGAGTGGACCTGGGAGCCATCTGGAAGAAATTAGAGCAAGCTACATCATTTCCCCCTACCTGGGATTGAACCCAGGACCTTCCAGTCAGGAGCTAGACGCCCTTTGCCGTCTGAGCTACCACGGCTCCATTTACCAACCAAGATGTGCGAATAATTAGTCATTTAGCATATGCTTTTGTCCATATAGATTTACAGAATCCTGATAACAAGCCCTGCATCGTATCCTCTGGAGAACTGTGCAATACTGTCCATGATTCATCTGTGACATGAAGCCTGGTAACTGCCCCAGGAGGCTCTCAGAGACACGGCCTGTCCAGAAAACCACCTCCAGCATCTTGTGATGCTACTGTAGATATTCACAGAGATGCCTTTGGAAGGAGCTGAAACAGGCATAACTGGTGTATGTGCTGCTCAGAGGCAAAGCACTAGTTGCAAAACAAGAGAATGGAATATGAGAGTCCTGCATGTTGGTCAATATGTGCTCTGGGCTTTACCAACATCCGGCACAGTGTCACAATCTTTTTCTACAGAACAGCAAATCTCATTGTATTGTAAGAAGTTCTTTACTATTCCAGCTGATGAAAGTAATACAGCACTTGATCGGCTGCTAGTACAAAGCACTAAACAAGAAAGAATATTCAGCTGGATTCAGAAAATTTAGTATGTCTGATTTGCAGGGTCAATTAAGTCAAGTAATTAGTCAATGTAAAGGACTGGTATACAGGGTCAGTGTACAGGACTGGTGTACAGGGTCAGTGTACGACACTGGTGTACAGGGTCAGTGTACAACACTGGTGTACACAGACAGTGTACAAGACTGGTGTACAGGGTCAGTGTACAGGGTCTGTGTACAGGGTCAGTGAGCAGTACTGGCTTACAGGGTCAGTGTACAGGATTGGTGTACAGGAGTGATGTACAGGGTCAGTGTACAGGGTCAGTGTATAGGACTGGTGTACAGAGACAGTGTACAGGGTCAGTGTATAGGACTGGTGTACAGAGACAGTGTACAGGACTGGTGTACAGGGTCAGTGTACAGGACTGGTGTACAGGGTCTGTGCACAGGGTCAGTGAGCAGGACTGGTGTACAGGGTAAGTGTACAGGGCTGGTATACAGGGTTAATGTGCAGGGTCAGTGTGCAGGACTGGTGTACAGACACAGTGTACAGGACTGGTGTACAGGGTCATTGCACAGGGTTAATGTGCAGGGTCAGTGTACAGGATCAGTGTGCAAGACTGGTGTACAGGGTCAGTGTACAAGGTCAGTGTGCAGGACTGGTGTACAGGGTCAGTGTTCAGGATTGGTGTACAGGGTCATTGCACAGGGTTAATGTGCAGGGTCAGTGTACAGGATTAGTGTGCAAGACTGGTGTACAGGGTCAGTATAAAGGACTGGTGTACAGGGTCAGTGTACAAGGTCAGTGTGCAAGATTGGTGTACAGGGTCAGTGTACAGTGTATAGAACTGCTGTACAGGGTCAGTGTGCAGGACTGGTGTACAGGGTCAGTGTACAGGGTCACTGTACAGTGCGAATGTACAGGACTGGTGTACAGGGTCAGTGTGCAGGACAGGTGTACAGGGTCAGTATAAAGGACTGGTATACAGGGTTAGTGAACAGGGTCAGTGTGCAGGACTGGTGTACAGGGTCAGTGTACAGGGTCAGTGCACAGGGTCACTGTACAGTGTGAATGCACAGGATTGGTGTACAGGTTCAGTGTGCATGACAGGTTTACAGGGTCAGTATAAAGGACTGGTATACAGGGTAAGTGTACAGGGTCAGTGTTCAGGGTTAATGTGCAGGGTCAGTGCACAGGATCAGTGTGCAAGACTGGTGTACAGGACTGGTCTACAGGGTGAGTATAAAGGACTGGTATACAGGGTCAGTGTACAAGGTCAGTGTGCAAGATTGGTGTAGAGGGTCAGTGTACAGTGTATAGAACTGCTGTACAGGGTCAGTGTGCAGGACTGGTGTACAGGGTCAGTGAGCAGGACTGGTGTACAGGGTCAGTGTGCAGGATTGATGTACAGGGTCAGTATAAAGGACTGGTGTACAGGGTCAGTGTACAGGACTGGTGTAAAGGGTCAGTTTACAGGACTGGAGTAAAGGGTCAGTGTGCAGGATGGGTATACAGGGTTAGTGCACAGGGTTAATGTGCAGGGTCAGTGTACAGGATCAGTGTGCAAGACTGGTGTACAGGACTGGTGTACAGGGTCAGTATAAAGGACTGGTATACAGGGTCAGTGTACAGGATCAGTGTGTAAGACTGGTGTACAGGGTCAGTGTACAGTGTATAGAACTGCTGTACAGAGTCAGTGTGCAGGTGTGGTGTACAGGGTTAGTATAAAGGTCTGGTATACAGGGTTAGTGTATAGGTTTAATGTGCAGGGTCAGTGTGCAAGACTGGTATACAGGCTAGGTGTTCAGGATTGGTGTACAGGGTCAGTATAAAGGACTGGTATACAGAGTCAGAGTACAGGACTGGTGTAGAGAGACAGTGTGCAGGACTGGTGTACAGGGTCAGTGCACAGGGTTAATGTGCAGGGTCAGTGTACAGGATCAGTGTGCAAGACTTGTGTACAGGTCTGGTGTACAGGGTCAGTGTACAAGGTCAGTGAGCAGGAGTGGTGTACAGGGTCAGTGTGCAGGACTGGTGTACAGGGTCAGTGTACAGGGTCACTGTACAGTGTGAATGTACAGGACTGGTATACAGGGTCAGTGTGCAGGATTGGTGTACAGGTTCAGTGTGCAGGACAGGTGTACAGGGTCAGTATAAAAGACTGGTATACAGGGTTAGTGAACAGGGTCAGTGTGCAGGACTGGTGTACAGGGTCAGTGTACAGTGTATAGAACTGCTGTACAGGGTCAGTGTGCAGGACTGGTGTACAGGGTCAGTGGCTTCCTAATAATCCCCATCTATGAACTGGCTTCATTACTCTGCTCTCCTCCCCACTGATAGCTGATGTGTGGTGAGCGTTCTGGCGCACTATGGCTGCCGTCGCATCATCCAGGTGGATGCTTCACATTGGTGGTGGTGGAGGGGATCCCCATTACCTGTAAAGCGCTTTGATTGGAGTGTCCAGAAAAGCGCTATATAAGTGTAAGCAATTATTAATTATTATTATTATTAATGTGCAGGGTCAGTGTACAGGATCAGTGTGCAAGACTGGTGTACAGGACTGGTGTACAGGGTCAGTATAAAGGACTGGTATACAGGGCCAGTGTACAAGGTCAGTGTGCAAGATTGGTGTACAGGGTCAGTGTACAGTGTATAGAACTGCTGTACAGGGTCAGTGAGCAGGACTGGTCTACATGGTCAGTGTGAAGGACTGGTATACAGAGTCAGAGTACAGGACAGATATACTGTACAAGGTCAGTGTGCAGGACTGGTATACAGGGTCAGTGTACAGGACTGGTGTACAGGGTCAGTGTACAGTGTATAGAACTGCTGTACAGGGTCAGTGTTCAGGACTGGTGTACAGGGTCAGTGTGCAAGATTGGTGTACAGGGTCAGTGTACAGTGTATGGAACTGCTGTACAGAGTCAGTGTGCAGGAGTGGTGTACAGGGTCAGTATAAAGGACTGGTATACAGGGTCAGAGTACAGGACTGGTGTACAGAGACAGTGTACAGGACTGATATACAGGGTCAGTTTACAGGACTGGTGTACAGGGTCAGTGTAAAGGTCTAGTGTACAGGGTCAGTATACAGGACTGGTGTACAGGGTCACTGTACAGTGTGAATGTACAGGACTGGTGTACAGGGTTAGTGTACAGGGTTAATGTGCAGGGTCAGTGTGCAAGACTAGTGTACAGGATACGTGTACAGGATACGTGTGCAGGATTCACGTACAGGGTCAATGTACAGGACTGGTGTACAGGGTCAGTGTACAGGACTGGTGTACAGGGTCAGTGTGCAGGATTGTTGTACAAGGTCAGTGTACAGGACTGGTGTAAAGGGCCAGTGTGCAGGACTGGTGTACAGGGTCAGTGTACAGGGTCAGTGCACAGGCTTAATGTGCAGGGTCAGTGTACAGGATCAGTGTGCAAGACTGGTGTACAGGGTCAGTGTACAAGACTGGTGTACAGGGTCAGTGTACAGGACTGGTGTAAAGGGTCAGTGTGCAGGACTGGTGTAAAGGGCCAGTGTGCAGGACTGGTGTACAGGGTCAGTGCACAGGGTTAATGTGGAGGGTCAGTGTACAGGATCAGTGTGCAAGACTGGTGTACAGGGTCAGTGTACAGGGTCAGTGTGCAAGATTGGTGTACAGGGTCAGTGTACAGTGTATGGAAGTGCTGTACAGAGTCAGTGTGCAGGAGTGGTGTACAGGGTCAGTATAAAGGACTGGTATACAGGGTCAGAGTACAGGACTGGTGTACAGAGACAGTGTACAGGACTGATATACAGGGTCAGTTTACGGGACTGGTGTACAGAGACAGTGTACAGGACTGATATACAGGGTCAGTTTACGGGACTGGTGTACAGGGTCAGTGTACAGTGTGAATGTACAGGACTGGTGTACAGGGTTAGTGTACAGGGTTAATGTGCAGGGTCAGTGTGCAAGACTAGTGTACAGGATACGTGTACAGGATACGTGTGCAGGATTCACGTACAGAGTCAATGTACAGGACTGGTGTACAGGGTCAGTGTACAGGACTGGTGTACAGTGTCAGTGTGCAGGACTGGTGTGCAGGGTCAGTGTACAGGGTCACTGTACAGTGTGAATGTACAGGACTGGTGTACAAGGTCAGTGTGCAAGACTGCTGTACAGGGTCAGTGTTCAGGACTTGTACTGTACATAGGGTCAGTTTGTAGGACTGGTGTGTGGGGTCAGTGTATAGGACTGTTTTTTTAGAGTGTACAGAGTCATTGTGTATGAGTGGAGCACTTGGTCAGTGTACAGGTTCAGTGTATAGGATTAGTGTACAGGGTCAGTGTGTAGGACTGGTGTAAAGAGTCAATGTACAGGTTCAGTGTTCAGGTTGTTTCTATTCAGTAGAAAACAACAAACATGCAACAATCAGTAGAAAAACATTTTTCCCACTAACATTTCCAGACTCTCCTGAAGAACATTTCTCTGGATGCCTTTTGACTAGTTGTCTGCCTCAGTAGAAGAGAGTCTCTTTCATTTAGACCTGTACAATAATGGCAGCGACAACAGAGTGGAGTGTAGGCTGTGTTGCTCAAGACCGGTCAGGTTTTGTAACCAGCAGCTACAGTTCCACTGGCTTGTCCTGAGTTCCCTTGCATGAACCTGCAGAGGGTTAGTCAGCAGACACCCCGTGATCACACATCTCTCACACACAGAACACCAACTCCTGGGGTTCCCCTCTTCACCCTAAAACCAGAACCATGGGTCAAGCCCGTGTTTAGTACTGACAGCACAAGAGCCCTCTACAACCTACTGAATGCTGCACAGCCTCAGCAGGACTCACAGTGCTTCACACACAGAGACTTATAATAGGCATGGCAGGATGTGGTCACAGGGACTTCTTCACACTTTGTAGATGATTTTCATACTCCTTTAAAGCTTTGACAAATATTAGGTTCCCACAGAACACGAACAGAAGTGAACTTCATGTTTCCACGTTCACGGCTGTGGATGAGCCACTGGCTCCGTGTCTGAATGACACACTGATCCTCCTTGTGCCTCAGGTGAGACATGAAGGCAAGGCCCTGCAACAGGGTATGTATCTTTAAGATCTTCTCAGAGCTCTAGTTTCAGTATAGCATGGTAATATCCTTGAGGAGAATGTACTAGATCTGAGTGAATTACTCTGGTGCACAAGGTGCAGGCCTTTACTCTATGGGGAGTTGAAAATATGTGCTTATACTTTCAGAGAAAATATTTATAAACATATTAAAAGGAACAAATACAAAATAGATCTGTGAGCAATATTATGCCATTTTAAAGAGATGTTTATTATATTAATAGATGATGAGGTACATTAATTAATTGAACTGCATTATTAAGTAAATGCATGACTGATTAAGCCATGGCTACAGTGGGCAAAGTTTGTGAATTGAGGAGAAATACAGCCATACTGTCCACTACAGACTCTCTCTCTCCACACTGCTCTCTGGGACAGTCTCTCTCTCCACACTGCTCTCTCTGGGACAGTCTCTCTCTCTCTCTCCACACTGCTCTCTCTGGGACAGTCTCTCTCTCTCCACACTGCTCTCTCTGGGACAGTCTCTCTCTCTCTCCACACTGCTCTCTCTGGGACAGTCTCTCTCTCTCTCCACACTGCTCTCTGGGACAGTCAATTCAATTCAATTCAAGGTGCTTTATTAGCATGACCGATGGGTACAATCAGTGTTGCAAAGCAAATAAAAATAATAAAATTAACATGGAACAAAACAAAAAATAGAAGTAAAATAAAATCTACAGACATATTAAAGACATTTACAACAAAGACATATTATAAAATATTGACATATACTGTAGGCAGCTGGAGCATTATTGGGAGACAGGCTCACTGTTCCTCAGGCTGTGACAGGAGATCACATACTGGGCTGCCACATCTACTGAGTTCCCTCCTCCCTCTCCCAGTAGGATTGGGACCTGTTGTGGTCTTGGCAGGTGTGGGAACTCTGGGATTAGATTTCTGAATTTCGGGAAGAATGTTTCTCTAATCCCAGAGTATCTGTCACAGTGCAGTAGGAAGTGCACCTCTGTCTCTATTTCTCCCCACTGGCAGTGGGAGCACAGCCTGTCCTCTCTGGGCAGCCAGGTCTGCCTGTGTCGCCCAGTTTCTATGGCCAGGCTGTGGTCACTGAGCCTGTACTTCGTCAGGGTCTGTTTCTGTTTGTTATTTTTTATTTTGGTCAAATATTCAGCTAGTGTGTATTGTCTGTTTAGGGTCCTGTAGCATTCCAGTTTATGTTGTGTTTGTGTGCACTGTAGCAGTGCTGTCCTGATGCTGGTTAGTGTCGGTGTGGCTCAGGTCAGTGAGCCTCAGGACTAGCTGGCTCAGGGGGCTCTGTTTTGGGCTCAGCTCTTGGCTCAGCAGGGCTTTGTGGTGGTAGGAATTTTGGTCGCTGTTTTTTAGGTGTAGCCAATACTTAAATATTATTTTCTGTTTATGTTTATCAATAGTGGGTATTGGCCTAATTCGGCCCTGCACCCGTTGTTAGGAGTTTTTCTCTGCACACGGAGGATGTTTCTATAGATCTCCATGTGCAGAGTTTCTGTGGGGTGTTTGTCCCATTGGGTGTAATCCTGGTCTGTGAGGGGACCCCACTCTTCACTGCCATATAGGGCAATGGGTTGGATTACACTTTCAAATATTTGGAGCCAGATTCTTGTTGGTGGGTTGATGTTGAAGAGCCTCCTTCTTATTGTGTAGAAAGCCCTGAGTGCCTTCTCCCTGTGCCTTCACTGCCAGGTCAAAACTCCCGGAAGAGCTGATGGTGAGACCAAGATACGTGTAGCTGGATGTGTGCTCCAATGTGTTGTTGTTCAGTGTGAATTTGTACCTGTTTCCCTGAGGTCTGGCTTTCTTCTGGAAAACCATAACTCTGGTCTTGTCCAGATTGACTGTCAGTGCCCAGGTCTGACAGTACTGCTCCAGCTCCACCTGTTCTGTGGGCGACAGCAGGACCAGGTCATCTGCGTAGAGCAGGAACTTGATTTCTGTGTTGTGCAGTGTGAGACCAGGAGCTGCAGACTGCTCCAACATTCCTGCTAATTCGTTGATATAGATATTGAACAGTGTTGGGCTCAGGCTGCAGCCCTGTCTCACCCCGCGGCCTTGGGTGAAGAATTTAGTCCTTTTGTTTCCAATTTTCACTGCACATTTGCTGAATACATTGATTTAATTATGTTGTACACTTTGCCCCCTATGCCACTTTGGAGTAGTTTATAAAACAATCTTTCATGCCAAATCGAGTCAAATGCTTTTTTTAAAATCAACAAAGCAGGCAAAAATCTTTCATTTGTGTTTTTGGTGTTTGTCTATCAGTGTGTGTAGGGTGTAAATGTGATCGGATGTGCGGTGATCTGGTAAGAAGCCAATCTGATTCTTGCTCAGGACATTGTGTTCGGTAAGGAAGGCTAGTATTAAAGTATTTAGGATACTGCAGAATACCTTCCCCATCTGTTCATACAGATGCCCCGGTAGTTGTTGGGATCAAGTCTATCTCCACTCTTAATGATGGGCATGAGCAGTCCTTGGTTCCAGGCCTTGGGGAAACATCCAGCTGTTATGATGAGATTGAGGAGTTTGAGCAGTCTCTTTCTCTCTCCATACTGCTGCTCTCTGGGACAGTCACTCTCTCTCCACACTGCTGCTCTCTGGGACAGTCTCTCTCTCTCCATACTGCTGCTCTCTGGGACAGTCTCTCTCTCTCTCCACACTGCTGCTCTCTGGGACAGTCTCTCTCTCTCTCCACACTGCTCTCTGGGACAGTCTCTCTCTCTCTCCATACTGCTCTCTGGGACAGTCTCTCTCTCTCCACACTGCTCTCTGGGACAGTCAATTCAATTCAATTCAATTCAAGGTGCTTTATTAGCATCTCTCTCTCTCCACACTGCTCTCTGGGACAGTCTCTCTCTCTCTCCACACTGCTCTCTCTGGGACAGTCTATCTCTCTCTCCACACTGCTCTCTCTGGGACAGTCTCTCTCTCTCCACACTGCTCTCTGGGACAGTCTCTCTCTCTCTCCACACTGCTCTCTCTGGGACAGTCTCTCTCTCTCTCCACACTGCTCTCTGGGACAGTCTCTCTCTCTCCACACTGCTCTCTGGGACAGTCTCTCTCTCTCTCCACACTGCTCTCTGGGACAGTCTCTCTCTCTCTCCACACTGCTCTCTGGGACAGTCTCTCTCCACACTGCTCTCTGGGACAGTCTATCTCTCTCCACACTGCTCTCTGGGACAGTCTCTCTCTCTCTCCACACTGCTCTCTCTGAGACAGTCACTCTCTCTCTCCACACTGCTCTCTGGGACAGTCACTCTCTCTCTCTCCACACTGCTGCTCTCTCAAGGCCTTGCTCCTTGAGCTTGCTTTTTATAACCCATACCACATTTAAATAATTCAGAAGGCACAGTTCTCCATTATATAACCTCACCATCTTGATTCCCTTCTTTGCCTTCCTCCGTCCCCTTATTTGACACCTGCAAACCAGGTACACTGTCTTCAACACAGTCTGGCCTTTGCTTGTGTCTGTACTGTTTTCATGTTTTGCGTTATATGCATTACTCCTGTCTTCAGGCTTCTCCCACTCCCCCTCTCACCCATCTCACACAAGCACATCTCCCTGCTCCTGCAGCGTCTCCTCCAGCGGGCGTGGGGCGGGTGCAGGGCGCGTGGGGAGACCCCAGACAGTCAGGCGCACGCAGCGGCGCAGGGCTGCTGCTCGGCGTGTTTATTGTTAAGCAGTGTGGAAGAGCTGTGCGCCGTGCGCTGTGGTCCTAGTGCCTGAGCTCCGCTGTGCTGCCCTCCTGACTCCCTGCACCCCCTGCACAGCCCCTGACAAATTTCACCTGGTATGAACCGCTACTCGCAGAGAGATCATTCTTCCGCTGCTTTTACAAAGTGTCCTGCTCACCCATAGCCCTGTACGCACCCTGTTCAGATCATAGCCACAGACTACTGCAATCCAGTCCAAACTAAGAGCAGTTGCCTTCCGACCATCCTGCAAGACTCGAGACACAGGAGACGCCACAGGCAGGGGACGAGGGGGAAGCTCGTCCCTCGTCCCCTCAGATGAGGGGCGGCAGCCGTGCGAAGCCACAGGCCTGCCAGCAGTGCCCCAGAGCACAGGCATCGAGAACAGGACAGCTTGTCTTACCGTTTCCACGTCCTCCAGCCGTCCGCGCCTCATGTGCACACGCGCTGTCGGGGAGAAGCTCCGCTCAGCCAGGCAGCAGCAGCAGCAGCATCCTCTGCGCGCGCGTGCGTGTGTGTGTGTGGTAGCGGTTTTTACTGTGCTGCTTCCTCTCTCTCAGTAGCTCCCGAGCAGTTAGGAAATTCTGCACAGAGGAGCCGGGGAGGAGGGTGTGTGTGTCTGTGTGTGTCTGTGTGAGTGAGTGAATGAGTACGGGAGGGATGGAAGGAGGGGGGGATGGGGATGGGAGGGAGAAGGTTGGATTAACACATTAAAAAAGGAGAAGCAGCTGCAGGTTGTGCTGTGAAAATCAGAATCCCTTCAAGATAAATAAATCCAGCTTTGGTCTGACTCCCTCAAGGAAAAAAAGCCCCAGGAAAAAGCAACAGTCCCAAAAAGCCTGTGATGAGAAAGGTGCAAGAGTCCAGTGTTCCTCTCTCTGCTCGAGCAGGAATGGGGAGTGAGACAGAAAGCTGAGGCGGTGAGAGGCAGGCGAGAGAGAGAGGGCGAGCGAGAGCGCGAGGGAGGGGGTGGGGTGCTGTGGACTGACTGGAGCTGTGCTGTTTCCGTGCCGACCGCCCCTTGTCTCCCTAGCAGAGGGACCACTGTGATGCTGAGCGCTGTGCGTTTGGAGGTGCCCGCGCGCCGCACACGCGATCCGCCCGAGCCTATTGGAGCGCAGCCACGAGTGGCAGCCCTGTGGTCCCAGTCGCAGCCCGCGAGAGGTGGGGGGCTGACAGGGAGGAGGCCACCCAACCCTTTCCCAGCCCCCCCGTCCGTGCTCTGTAGGCAGGGAGAGAGAGTACAGAAACAGGTGCTGAGAGGCAGAGCGTGTGGACAGGGAGACCACGGGCAGCAGGCAGGGCCGCGCAGGGCCAGTGTGATGCTGAGCCCACAGCACCAGCGGGGCCAAAGCAGGGGTCCGTCTCTTTAGCTCCAGAGGCGCCCCTCTCCATGACGAGGGCTTCAGACTCTTTGTAGTGAAATATGTACAGGTGTAGGTATTAGACACGCAGCCTCGACATGGAGATGAGCCAGAGGAGCTGACTGTGGTGTGAAGCACTAAGCAGAAACTGCAGTGTGTGGCAGGAGTGCTTCTGGTTAACTGGGTTGTCCCTTTATTTTTGAGGGGATGAGCTGTATGTGTTAATAATGGGTGAACACAAACACAATCTGGAATTCAGGGGCTTTGTGCAGAGACAGACTGTGTGCCTGGGAGAGGTCCAGTTCTGGCACAACCTCCTGTCTCCGACCAGAACCAGCTGCTCTCTCTTCAGTCCAGGTCAATCACCAGCAGAGGGCTTCCCTCTTTATTTAAGGGAGTGTGCATTGAAAATCGGAATTCAGCCGCTCTCTGCTCCTGTGGCTGCTGCATCGATCCCAGGTCCCTGCCAAGGCATCCCAGAGAATCGTCTCCCACCGCTGGGAGGGGGAAGAGCCGCGGTTCTGTCTGGCCAGACCGCCATCGGTAAGCTCGGGAAGCAGAGCTTGTGTGCGAAGGAGTGAAGCAAGTCGCCCAGTGGGGGACAAGTAATACAGGAGCAAAGAAACAGCACACTGAGTGTATTTCAGGAAGGCGTGCAAAGGCCTGGCTACTCCAGCCTGACAAGCCAGTGCGAAGGTGCTTAATGACCGCTGCTATTTCCAAGGCTGTACGTGATGTCCTTAGGAGAGTCGTTATTCTGCTGTTGACCTTACAAGTTCTTCCAGCGTCCCCATCCTCGGGCTCTCTCTGTCTCTCTCTCTCTGCCTCCCTCTCTCTTTTCTTTCTCACTCCTCTTTGCTCTCTTATTGTATTTCTTTTCCTTTCCCTCTTTTGTACTCAATTCAATTCAATTCAAGGTGCTTTATTAGCATGACCGATGGGTACAATCAGTGTTGCAAAGCAAATAAAAATAATGAAATTCACATGAAACAAAACAAAAAATAAAATTAATATAAAATCTACAGACATATTACAGACATTTACAACAATGACATATTATAAAATATTTACATATACTGTAGGCAGAAGGAGCATTATTGGGAGACAGGCTCACTGTTCCTCAGGCTGTGACAGGAGATCACATACTGGGCTCCCAGTTCAACTGAGTTCCCTCCTCCCTCTCCCAGTAGGATTGGGACCCATTGTGATTCTGGCAGGTATTCTCTCTCCCTCCTCAGTCTTTCTCCCTTCTCCCTTGTCCCCTTTGTCTTCCTCTCCATCTTTGTTCTTATGAGCCCCTGTCTGCCTTCTTTCAAGCACAGGCCCTGTAGGGTGTGAGGTGCCCTGTTCATGCCTGCTCAGATCTGTGCTGGGTGTTGTGTCACCACAGTGCTGTTTGCTGGAATTTCACTGGGGGCTTTGCCCATTAAAGCTGTGCTGTTGTGAAAGGAGCAACGCTTTTATGTGCACACTCATTTCAACACTGCCTGTGCAGTAAGATCAGAGCAGATTGGAGGAGAGGAAGAGGGCTAGAAATTGCTGATTGTCTGTGCGTTTTCGGTGGCGAGCTGTGCAGATGGACAGATGTGTCTGCAAGCAGAGTGTTATCAGATTTATAGAGAAGCACACTTATCTCTACTTGGAAACCGCCTGAGTCATGATGATTTTAACTCTGAGCTTGCTTTCTTTGGGGTTTTATTGCTCAAAAGGAAACCAAGAGCTTTTTTGTTTCTCCCATAATCTGACTTCCTAGCAGGGTTAAGGGCACCTGAACTGCAGCAGCAGCAGTACACAAAGGACAGGAGACCAACGAGCAGGGCTGCGCAGGCCGTGCCTCCATGCGTGAGTGCAGGCTGCATGCGTGGAGCGGTTGCTCCTCCCGTTACAGTGCGCATGAGCCTCGCTGCATGCCTGCAAGCGCAGGACTGACGCTGGGCACGCAGTGGGTGAAAACGTGCTTCATCATTTCGTTTGGACGCAGTTTAAAGGGGGAGCAGTCATCCTTGAGCAGCGTATCCTTGAAGTTACAATATTTGATGATACACTCTTCTATCTCCTCATTAATTGTCTTTTTATCATCATAGCCATGTGCTCTGCAAAGCAAAGGTAATGCCTCTCCAAGAATCTGGGTTAGTTAAAAATAGAGCACTTAGCCTTCCATTCATTAATCCCATTGACATTTCCATGCTGCGCCACAGTGTATCACGCCCATTGTGTGCAGGAGCAAAGTGCCAGTGCAAACAAATAACAACATGCTAAATATTTCTGTCCATCCTGGAACCGCCAGCTCTGTTTTATTCTTCCTGATGTGGAATTGCCACTTGCTAATCAAACTGGACTCGCAACTGACACAAAGAGCTCTTAGTGCCCCACAGGAGAGCGAGCTCTGATTGGAGGAGCTATGAGTCTCTGGATGAGAACAGCACCCTACAGGAGAGCTCTGATTGGAGGAGCGATGAGTCTCTGGATGAGAACAGCACCCTACAGGAGAGCTCTGATTGGAGGAGCGATGAGTCTCTGGATGAGAACAGCCCCCTACAGGAGAGCGAGCTCTGATTTGAGGAGAGATGAGTCTCTGCATGAGAACAGCACCTCACAGGAGAGCGAGCTCTGATTGGAGGAGCGATGAGTCTCTGGATGAGAACAGCCCCCTACAGGAGAGCTCTGATTGGAGGAGCGATGAGTCTCTGCATGAGAACAACACCCTACATTAGAGCTCTGATTGGAGGAGCGATGAGTCTCTGGATGAGAACAGCCCCCTACAGGAGAGCTCTGATTGGAGGAGCGATGAGTCTCTGCATGAGAACAACACCCTACATTAGAGCTCTGATTGGAGGAGCGATGAGTCTCTGGATGAGAACACCACCCTACAGGAGAGCGAGCTCTGATTTGAGGAGAGATGAGTCTCTGCATGAGAACAGCACCTCACAGGAGAGCGAGCTCTGATTGGAGGAGCGATGAGTCTCTGGATGAGAACAGCCCCCTACAGGAGAGCTCTGATTGGAGGAGCGATGAGTCTCTGCATGAGAACAACACCCTACATTAGAGCTCTGATTGGAGGAGCGATGAGTCTCTGGATGAGAACAGCACCCTACAGGAGAGCTCTGATTGGAGGAACGATGAGTCTCTGGATGAGAACACCACCCTACAGGAGAGTGAGCTCTGATTTGAGGAGAGATGAGTCTCTGCATGAGAACAGCACCTCACAGGAGAGCGAGCTCTGATTGAAGATGATGAGTCTCAGTGACAGCACTTGCAGTCAGGTTGAGAAGTTTGTAGGGCCTGTGCAGCCGCAGCCTCAGGGGCTGGTGTGTGCAGTCACTTTAAAGTGCTGCCAGTCTCACTGCAGACAGCTCTCTGCTCTGGTTGGACATGCTTTCTCGGGTGGGCTGAGACAGCTGTGGTCACCATGGTGACAGTTAGAAACAATATTACAGTGCATAACTTGTCTTATCTGGCACCAACAGGATTTTTTTTGATCATTGTCATAGCAACTGTCTTGTGTTCTACGACATTAGAGCAGCGGACCTGTCTCAGTGGATTTGTGTGCTCCTGTGTTGTGAGTCCATGTTTCTGCATGTCTGTGTGTCTTACGCTATCCCTGAGCACAGCTCTCCTTCCCATTTCCTGTGTGTGAAGCGGAGAGAAAATCTTTGAACTTGAACTTAATTGTCATATGTAACCCTATACATGTACTGGTACAATGGACTTCTTACTTACAGAAAGTCTCTCGATTGTTAACAAAGTGCAGACAGTGCATCAAGACAATATACAAACAAACTGTACACAAGTAAACAGTTTGAATGTAAACAATGCAGACATGTAAACAATGACTGCAGATGTGCAATAAATAAGAAATCATAATGAGGTAGATGGTGTAGGTTTGGTCCGAGGGGCACGGCCAAGTGTGTTCGCCAGTCGCACTGCTTGTGGGTACAAGCTATTGAAGAATCTGGTGATAAGTGTGCAAATGTCTTGTATCTCTTGCCTGAGGGCAGTGGGGTGAAGAGCTCATGCCCGGGGTGGTGACTGTCCTCTGTGATGGCCAGAATTCTGAAGTGGCAGGGTTACTAGCTGAGTGCAGGCCTTCCTGTGCAGCACAGGTGCTTCTGCACTACAGTTACACCTCACAGAGCTGAAGATGCCGTCACCTGTCAGGCTCTGTGTGTCGGACCCCCGACCTCTCCTGCCTGACAGCTAATACAGATAACAGGCATCACCTGCCCCCACGGCCACACGGATCCCCAGCGCCTGGGAGAAAAGCCCCCCACCTTCAGCCCGGCAGGATCACAGTGAGCCGCGCTCCGCAGCCTGGCCAGGTAGCTCCGAGGGGCGCTGCGTCTGCACCTGGCCTTCCTCACAGAGCCCGTCCTGCAGCGCAGGCTGGGGGCAGGCCTGCCCAGACGAAGGGGGGCTGTGTTACTCTTCTCAAGGGAGGGGGGTGTTCCCTCTTCAGTGGCCAGCATTGTCTGTGTCTGATTACAGCAGTCATAAGCAGGCAGATTTCCTCCATATGAAGAACTAACCACATAGATTCTCTATGTTGGCCCACCAGGTAGATACATCTGCTCTGA
The DNA here is from genome assembly GCF_059453375.1 of Lepisosteus platostomus. NCBI lineage: Eukaryota > Metazoa > Chordata > Actinopteri > Semionotiformes > Lepisosteidae > Lepisosteus > Lepisosteus platostomus. The sequence continues at coordinate 3,634,451 of NC_142634.1, forward strand.
CCCAACTATCCTACTCTCCTCCCCACATGTCCGGATGGCGCCCGGGCTGGGTACCATCTGAGTTGGATGCTGCATTACTGCCATGGATCCAAGAGGGACATCGTGGATATAGCTATCGTTTAGGATGATTTTGCTGGTCTACAGAGAACTGCATGGAGTACTGACATACAGAAAACATGATGGATGGATGGATTAATACCCTCATTTATTTCTTTTTTTTTTAATTATATAATGTTAGCATGCCCAAAGGGGTTGGGCAGCCAGTTGACCTTGGACCCCTGGAGGTTTTCTTTTCTCCTTACTAAGGAGTTTTTGGTTCCTCTCCTCCGTTGTCTTCCGGTCTTTTCTGTTCTGTGTTCACAACATGTATGGTCACTTGCTATGTTAAGTGCCTTGGGGCAACCTTGTTGTGAAAGGTGCTATATAAAAATAAATTGAATTGAATAGATAAACCCAATACCTGTCTAATTCTCTCAGGTCGTTAATTTACCTTAGACCACATCCGGAACTTAAGGGTCCATACATTCCCCCACTTTTTTAAGACATGAACTTGCCCACTGACAGCACATCTCTCTGATTGTGGGTCACTGTGCAGCAGGCAGTCTATGTGGGCCCAGAGGACTATGGGAAATCGTGGCTGCCGGGGTCAGCTGGCTGTTGTCATGAGGGCTCTGGGTCATTGCTGACCACATCACCCCCTGTCACTGTCAGCCTTACATGTCCCAGAAATCCTTTCCCACCTGCACATGTTCTGTGTTTTTCTTCTGACTGCTGTGAAGATTTTCTAGAAAATTATTTAATTAATTTTGATGTTCTTTATTTGCTTCCGGCCTGGTACCCTGTGTGCATCTGGACCACACCCTTCTAGCGCTGGATAGGCACGCGCTGTGTGCACTCCTGCTAGCAGGTCTCCAGGGCCTGGGTCCTGTTATTGTGTTTTCAGCTTCCGTAGCTTGAAAGCAAGTAAGATATAAACTGATCGATATGTGGCTTATTGAAGTTCATACTTTCTGCTTAACCTTTATGCACACTGTTCTGTGCGTAATATCCTGTTGGGTTTGTCTGGGCAGATTGCTATCTGACGTTTCTTGCTAAAAACAAAAACTTCAACAAAAATACCCTTTTAGAAACGTTGCCCAAACAGACTGTAGACAGGTTGCTTCGGCAGAACCTTTCTGCCTTGTTTGCAGTATTACTGTCCTTCCCGTCCTCATTACTGCCAGCGTCAGTGTCACATAACAGGGGCGTGCTAGCACCCCACACACACACTGTGTACACCCCACACACACACTGTGTACACCCCACACACACACTGTGTACACCCCACACACACTGTATACACCCCACACACACTGTATACACCCCCACACACACTGTATACACCCCACACACACTGTATACACCTCCACACCCCCACACCCCCACACACACTGTATACACCCCACACACACTGTATACACCCCCACACACACTGTATACACCCCACACACACTGTATACACCCCACACACACTGTATACAACCCCACACCCCCACACACACTGTATACACCCCACACACACTGTGTAGACCCCACACACACTGTATACACCCCCCACACACACACTGCATACACACCACACACATTGTATACACCCCCACACACACTGTATACACCCCCACACACACTGTATACACCCCACACACACTGTATACACCCCACACCCCCACACACACTGTATACACCCCACACACACTGTATACACCCCACACACACTGTATACACCTCCACACACACTGCATACACACCACACACACTGTATACACCCCCACACACACTGTATACACCCCCACACACACTGCATACACACCACACACACTGTATACACCCCACACACACTGTATACACCTCCACACACACTGTATACACCCCCACACACACTGTATACACCCCACACACACTGTATACACCTCCACACACACTGCATACACACCACACACACTGTATACACCCCACACACACTGCATACACCCCACACACACTGTATACACCCCCACACACACTGTATACACCCCACACACACTGTATACACCCCACACCCCCACACACACTGTATACACCCCCACACACACTGTATACACCCCCACACACACTGCATACACACCACACACACTGTATACACCCCACACACACTGTATACACCTCCACACACACTGTATACACCCCCACACACACTGTATACACCCCACACACACTGTATACACCTCCACACACACTGCATACACACCACACACACTGCATACACCCCACACACACTGTATACACCCCACACACACTGCATACACACCACACACACTGTATACACCCCCACACACACTGCATACACCCCACACACACTGTATACACCCCCACACACACTGTATACACACCACACACACTGTATACACACCACACACACACTGCATACACACCACACACACTGCATACACCCCACACACACTGTATACACCCCCACACACACTGTATACACCGCCACACACACTGCATACACACCACACACACTGTATACACCCCACACACACTGTATACACCCCCACACACACTGTATACACCGCCACACACACTGTATACACCCCCACACACACTGTATACACTTCCACACACACTGTATACACCCCACACACACTGTATACACCCCCACACCCCCACACACACTGTATACACCCCCCACACACTGTATACACCCCACACACACTGTATACACCCCCACACACACTGCATACATACCACACACACTGTGTACACCCCACACACACTGTATACACCCCACACACACTGTATACACCTCCACACACACTGTATACACCTCCACACCCCCACACCCCCACACACACTGTATACACCCCCACACACACTGCATACATACCACACACACTGTGTACACCCCCCACACACTGTATACACCCCACACACACTGTATACAACCCCACACCCCCACACACACTGTATACACCCCACACACACTGTATACACCCCCACACACACTGCATACATACCACACACACTGTGTACACCCCACACACACTGTATACACCCCACACACACTGTGTACACCCCACACACACTGTATACACCTCCACACCCCCACACCCCCACACACACTGTATACACCCCACACACACTGTATACACCCCCACACACACTGTATACACCCCACACACACTGTATACACCCCACACACACTGTATACACCCCCACACACACACTGTATACACCTCCACACACACTGCATACACACCACACACACTGTGTACACCCCACACACACTGTATACACCCCCACACACACTGTATACACCCCACACACACTGTATACACCCCCACACACACTGTATACACCCCACACACACTGTATACGCACCACACACACTGTATACACCCCACACACACTGCATACACCCCATACACACTGTATACACCCCCACACACACTGCATACACACCACACACACTGTATACACCCCACACACACTGCATACACCCCACACACACTGTATACACCCCACACACACTGCATACACACCACACACACTGTATACACCCCCACACACACTGCATACACCCCACACACACTGTATACACCCCCACACACACTGTATACACACCACACACACTGTATACACACCACACACACACTGCATACACACCACACACACTGCATACACCCCACACACACTGTATACACCCCCACACACACTGTATACACCGCCACACACACTGTATACACCCCCACACACACTGTATACACTTCCACACACACTGTATACACCTCCACACACACTGCATACACACCACACACACTGTATACACCCCCACACCCCCACACACACTGTATACACCCCCCACACACTGTATACACCCCACACACACTGTATACACCCCCACACACACTGCATACATACCACACACACTGTGTACACCCCACACACACTGTATACACCCCCACACACACTGTATACACCCCCACACACACTGCATACATACCACACACACTGTGTACACCCCCCACACACTGTATACACCCCACACACACTGTATACAACCCCACACCCCCACACACACTGTATACACCCCACACACACTGTATACACCCCCACACACACTGCATACATACCACACACACTGTGTACACCCCACACACACTGTATACACCCCACACACACTGTGTACACCCCACACACACTGTATACACCTCCACACCCCCACACCCCCACACACACTGTATACACCCCACACACACTGTATACACCCCCACACACACTGTATACACCCCACACACACTGTATACACCCCACACACACTGTATACACCCCCACACACACACTGTATACACCTCCACACACACTGCATACACACCACACACACTGTGTACACCCCACACACACTGTATACACCCCCACACACACTGTATACACCCCACACACACTGTATACACCCCCACACACACTGTATACACCCCACACACACTGTATACGCACCACACACACTGTATACACCCCACACACACTGCATACACCCCATACACACTGTATACACCCCCACACACACTGTATACACCCCACACACACTGTATACGCACCACACACACTGCATACACCCCCACACACACTGTATACACCTCCACACCCCCACACACATGCATACACACCACACACACTGTATACACCCCCACACACACTGTATACACCCCACACACACTGTATACACCCCCACACACACTGCATACACACCACACACTGTATACACCCCACACACACTGTATACACCTCCACACACACTGTATACACCCCCCACACACACACTGCATACACACCACACACACTGTTTACACCCCCACACACACTGTATACACCTCCACACACACTGCATACACCCCACACACACTGTATACACCCCACACACACTGTATACACCCCACACACACTGTATACACCTCCACACCCCCACACCCCCACACACACTGTATACACCTCCACACACACTGTATACACCCCACACACACTGTATACACCCCACACACACTGTATACAACCCCACACCCCCACACACACTGTATACACCCCACACACACTGTATACACCCCACACACACTGCATACACCCCCACACACACTGTATACACCCCCACACCCCCACACACACTGTATACACCCCACACACACTGTATACAACCCCACACCCCCACACCCCCACACACATTGTATACACCCCACACACACTGTATACACCCCCACACACACTGCATACACCCCCACACACACTGTATACACCCCCACACACACTGTATACACCTCCACACACACTGTATACACCCCCACACCCCCACACACACTGTATACACCCCACACACACTGTATACACCCCACACACACTGCATACACCCCCACACACACACTGTATACACCTCCACACACACTGTATACACCCCCACACACACTGTATACACCCCACACACACTGTATACACCCCCACACACACTGCATACACACCACACACTGTGTACACCCCACACACACTGTATACACCCCCACACCCCCACACACACTGTATACACCCCACACACACTGTATACAACCCCACACCCCCACACCCCCACACACACTGTATACACCCCACACACACTGTATACACCCCCACACACACTGTATACAACCCCACACCCCCACACCCCCACACACACTGTATACACCCCACACACACTGTATACACCCCCACACACACTGCATACACCCCCACACACACTGCATACACCCCCACACACACTGTATACACCCCACACACACTGTGTACACCCCACACACACTGTGTACACCCCCACACACACTGTATACACCCCACACACACTGTGTACACCCCACACACACTGTGTACACCCCCACACACTGTATACACCCCACACACACTGTATACACCCCCACACCCCCACACACACTGTATACACCCCACACACACTGTATACACCCCCACACACACTGTATACACCCCCACACACACTGTATACACCCCACACACACTGTATACACCTCCACACCCCCACACACACTGTATACACCCCACACACACTGTATACACCTCCACACCCCCACACACATTGTATACACACCACACACACTGTTTACACCCCCACACACACTGCACACCCCCCCCCCACACACACTGTATACACCCCCCATACACACTGTATACACCCCCCACACTCTGCACACCCCCCACACACACACTGTACACACCCCACACACTGTACACACTCCTCAAACACTGTACACACTCCACACACTGTACACACTCCTCACATACTGTACACACCCCAGTGTCCATGAGCCTATGGTGTTTTTGGGGTGTTGAATTTAACAATGTGCACTAATGGATGTTTACCACAGTGAGTCTGCACTCGTACCAGGGCTTATCCACCAGTGCTGGCCATGTGCACGAGTGTCAGAGTGTCCGAGTGTCCGTTGCGCCACTGGGGCAGTTCGGCGCCCTGGCCCCGGCCCCGCCCAACATCTTGTGACTCCGGGAGGGAGAGAAGGAGACAGAGAGAGGCGCTGCATTGCGTGCCGACACTCAGGGCCGGACAATGAACCTCTTTGAGGATCAACATGAAGAAAAACAGCACTGAATGAAAGCACATGTGATCGTCATCCTCGTCTGTGTGAATGTGTGCGAGTGTCTCTCGCAAGTCACACAGAGCGCCTGGGGGGGCGGGGTTCAGGGCAAGCATCGCAAGACTGTCCACACTTCCGCGGATCTGAACAGTCCATCCATAGCAGAGCCTCCCCCATCCTGATGGGCCGACTTGCGCTCTGCAGGGATTGGAGAGCAGTGGACACACTCTGGAGTGCAATGTCACCCTGGTGTTTAAATTGTAGCTCTATACTCTCTCACTCTGGAGTGCTCTATCACTGGTGTTTAAAGTGTAGCTCTGTACTCTCTCACTCTGGAGTGCTCTATCGCTGGTGTTTAAAGTGTACTGTAGCTCTGTACTCTCTCACTCTGGAGTGCTCTGTCACCCTGGTGTTTAAAGTGTAGCTCTGTACTCTCTCACTCTGGAGTGCTCTATCGCTGGTGTTTAAAGTGTAGCTCTGTACTCTCACTCTGGAGTGCTCTGTCACCCTGGTGTTTATAGTGTAGCTCTGTACTCTTTCACTCTGGAGTGCTCTGTCACCCTGGTGTTTATAGTGTAGCTCTGTACTCTCTCACTCTGGAGTGCTCTATCGCTGGTGTTTAAAGTGTAGCTCTGTACTCTCACTCTGGAGTGCTCTGTCACCCTGGTGTTTATAGTGTAGCTCTGTACTCTCTCACTCTGGAGTGCTCTATCGCTGGTGTTTATAGTGTAGCTCTGTACTCAATTTCAATTCAAGGTGCTTTATTAGCATGACCGATGGATACAATCAGTGTTGCCAAAGCAAATAAAAATAATAAAATTAACATGGAACAAAACAAAAAATAGAAGTAAAATAAAACCTACAGACATGTTACAGACATTTACAACAAAGACATATTATAAAATATTGACATATACTGTAGGCGGCTGGAGCATTATTGGGAGACAGACTCACTGTTCCTCAGGCTGTGACAGGAGATCACATACTGGGCTGCCAGATCAACTGAGTTCCCTCCTCCCTCTCCCAGTAGGATTGGGACCCGTTGTGATTCTGGCAGGTGTGGGAACTCTGGGATTAGATTTCTGAATTTCGGGAAGAATGTTTCTCTCATCCCAGAGTATCTGTCACAGTGCAGTAGGAAGTGCACCTCTGTCTCTATTTCTCCCCTCTGGCAGTGGGAGCACAGCCTGTCCTCTCTGGGCAGCCAGGTCTGCCTGTGTCACCCAGTTTCTATGGCCAGGCTGTGGTCACTGAGCCTGTACTTCGTCAGGGTCTGTTTTTGTTTGTTATTTTTTATTTTGGTCAGATATTCAGCTAGTGTGTATTGTCTGAGTACTCTCTCACTCTGGAGTGCTCTGTCACCCTGGTGTTTATAGTGTAGCTCTGTACTCTCTCACTCTGGAGTGCTCTGTCACCCTGGTGTTTATAGTGTAGCTCTGTACTTGCAGTCCTTGTAGTCCTGCAGTCCTGCGGGGGCTGGGCTTGTGTACTGTTGTTCAGTAGACCAGACAGGGCTTTGTTCTGTCCCTTCGACCTCTCTACTGCTCGGGAATTTTGTGCTGCGCTGTGTTTCTGCTCCTGGCCTTTTAGCTAATGGTCTAAGTTGATTTTGAGAACTAATAGTGCTTGAAAGTAGCAGTAATAGTGATCACTCTCTGTCCTTGTCCTGCCTCTCCCTGTCTCTCATGACCTGGCAAGGCAGCCCTGTTTTCTCCTGACACAGCTGTGCTCAGGGCACAGCAGAAACACAGGGTGAATGGAGTACTTGTAACGCTGTAGGAGACGCACAGAGACTGACCATCTCCAGGCAGATTCCGTACTGAGATCAGCTGGCCTGGCTGATACACACATGCAGCGACATAGTTCTGCTGCTGTTGATAGGGGACCCAGCTCCAATCACAGTGGGATTGCCTAGATTTCACTAGAATCCTCCCTGCCGGTAAGCTATCTGTCCATATTCTCTCCACCTGCCCTGTGTGTCTGTGCATCTGTCTGGCTGCTGTCCCAGATACTCTGTGCTTTCTGTCTCTCCCGGCCTCAGTGTGTGGTGAGCAGGCGGCCCCGTCTAAAACAGACACGCAGGACACAGCACGATACGTCTGAGACAGAGCAGAGGAAGAGACTGGGGGTGAAGGGAGAGAGGGAGAAACAGGGGAGGAGAAGGGATCTAGAGGGGAGAGGGGGAAGTGGTGTTTAGTGTTTAATTGGAGATGAGGAGAGGGGCTGTGTGTTCTCTGCACGCTTGCCTGCTTCCCATCTCTCTGACCTAGTTTTCAACACAGTGAATTATTCTCTCTCAGTCATACACATCTTTCTCAGGCTGGGAGGATATACAGTACACTCTCCCCCTCACTGTCCACACAACAGAGAGCTGACTGACCCTCCTCAGACCAAACTCATTACTCACCCTGCACACCATGTCTGCCTGTCCAGAGTTTAACTAATCAAAGGCTTTACAGAAGAACAACAGCGGCGTCTCAGACAGGAAATGGAACAGCACATCCAGGAAACAGCTGAAACTGAATTATGGGAAAAGCTTTGACAGGAATATGAACCTCTTTAAAAAATGTGTCATCCTTTCAATGAATAACTACAGATGTCCTGAAGAATATTCTAATTTTTCATGTTGCTGATGGTGGAGTGTGCCGTCCTGCTGTCTGTGTGACAGGGGGCCATGGGGCTGTCGCTGTGTTAACTGGCCTACAACCAAGAGCAGTGACCAGCCCCCGGTCCATACATCACCACCCCTCTCCCCGTCACACAGCTGAGTGTCTGTCTGCCGGTCTCCCCGCTGGTCTCCCCATCTGCCTGTCCACCAGCAACCAGGGCTGGCAGTTCTTCGGGTTTGTAAACAAGCAAGAGAAACATACATAGCTGAGCGCAGTTATGGAGTCGGGCAGACATGGCCAGCTGCTGTCAGACTGTAGCTGTGTGCAGGTCCTGTGGGCTGGGCCCACGGGGGTCAGCCTCTCCTGCTGCCACCTTTACCCAGCACACAGCTCAGGACAGTGGAGTGGAGCCAGGACGCAGGGCCACACGCAGACTGCACTGCTGCACTCCTCAGAGACTCCGCCCGCAGCTCTGCCTTTTTCCATACCCTGCCCATAGAAGGCAGTGATCCAACAGTACGTTAACGGCTTGGTTGAGCCTTCGTTATTTAATTGGACCTTAATGGATTGCGTGGCCCTGCTGCTGAGTAGAAGAGAACGCAAGTGGGATATGCCCCTTGAGGGGAGCCCTCCTCCCTGGTGGGGGTGTCAGTGCTCTGCCCTCCCCTGCTCTCCCTGAACACCTCCGTCTCTCTCCTCCCGTCTGTGCAGGAGCGCTCAGCATCGTGGACGCAGGGCTGGTGCCGCGCCTGGTCCTGAAGCTGCAGGAGGAGTGTGAGGAGGTGCAGGAGCTGATCCTGGACACGCTGACCGCCTGCCTGCGCGTGGACGCCCTGGCCGCCCTGGCCAGCGATGCCGTGCTGGCGCTGAGGGACTGCCTGGCCCACCCCTCTGTGGGCATCCGCCAGCGGGCCGCCAGGGCCATGATCGGCCTGAGGTCAGTGCCCACGTGCTCGTCCTGGTTGCTCTGGCCTCAGGTCTTCACTGCGGTGATCCCGACTCGGGCTGTGAGCCTGCTCTCAGCTGACTTGTGGAGTTAAAGCACGTTGCTGTTCCTCCACTCCTTCACCCTCCACTCTTAATTGGCTACTTGAACTAATTGGTCTCTTTATTGGAGCAGTGTGACTGCTTTTTGTGGGTCTGTAACAGATGACCTCATGAACTCACCGCACCCTGAGGCCAGGAGGAGCAGAGTGAGAGAAAGTGTGTGAGAGGGTGTGTATGTTTGTGTCCCTGTGTGTGTCACACACCCTAGCCTCAAGGATCGGTCCCAGCGATCTGCACTCAGGCCACAGAGCAAAATCTGGGCATCTTGATTGTGGTTCTTTTTCTGTGGTACTTAAAAGAAAAAGGCAGCCTCGCACTGGCACACCCTTAAAAAACAAGATGCCTGTGCCTTTTCTACACCCATGAGAGAATGTGAATTTTCCCCACACTTAACCAAGTCAGTGACTTCCGGTGTGGCTATTTACAAGGAACTGGTGACTGTATAATGGCCTCTAGTGGCGGTAATTGTAACTGCCATTCCCTCTTGAGCCTGCCAGTGTACGTATTTGTGTATAAATGTGTGTGAGAGAGTGTGTATATTTGTTTACCTGTGAGAGTGTGTGTGTATTTGTGTATCTGTGTGAGAGCTCAGCTCGCCTGTGTGTGAGGCGTGTGTGATCCAGCCTGCGCTGTGACAGGTCCTCTGGTTGTGCTCCTGGCAGCGTCCCTCTGGAGGGGAAGGTGCGAGTGTGCAAGGAGGGCGTGATCCCCGTGCTGGTGGGCCTGCTGAGTGACAGCCACCCTGACGTCAGCGCCAGCGCTGCCGGCTCGCTCATGAACGCGGCCATCACTACGCAGGGTAGGCAGAGCGCCTGTCTCAGGAGCACTCCCAGCTGCGTCTCCTTTACCTGCTGGCCCTGTCTCTCTGCTGTCTCTCCCCTGTCTTTCTCCCCTGTCTCTCTGCTGTCTCTCTCCTGTCTGCTGTCTCTCCCCTGTCTTTCTCCCCTGTCTCTCTGCTGTCTCTCCCCTGTCTGCTGTCTCTCCCCTGTCTTTCTCCCCTGTCTCTCTGCTGTCTCTCTCCTGTCTGCTGTCTCTCCCATGTCTTTCTCCCCTGTCTCTCTGCTGTCTCACTCCTGTCTGCTGTCTCTCCCCTGTCTTTCTCCCCTGTCTCTCTGCTGTCTCACTCCTGTCTGCTGTCTCTCCCCTGTCTTTCTCCCCTGTCTCTCTGCTGTCTCTCTCCTGTCTGTTGTCTCTCTGCTGTCTCTCCCCTGTTTCTCTCCCATCCCTGTCCTGTCTCTCCCCCCTCCTCTCTCTCTCCTCTCTCCCCCCTGTCTCTCTCACGCCCCCTCCTGTCTCTCTGCTGTCTCGGCAGGGAAATATCTGGCCCTGCAGGCAGGTGCCATCACGTCCCTCCTGGCGCTCGTGAGCAGCCCGCGTACTGATGTGTGTGCCAATGCCCTGCGCGCCCTCACTGCCCTGGCAGAAGCCCCTCCCGCGAGGCAGGAGCTGCTGGGCCACGTGGAGCTGCTAGAGACCCGTCGCCATGACACCAACGAAATTATCAGCCGTGCAGCCGCCACTGCGATCCGGGTCATCACCTGGACTCCCTAACACACCTGGCCACACCTGTCCACATCTGAACACCGACTGCCACATCTGAAGAGACACTAGACACCCTGGACACACCTGAACACTGACTGACACACCTGTAGAGACACTGAACACCCTGGCCACGCCTGGACATTGACTGACACACCTGTAGAGAGACTGAACACACCTGGACACTGACTGACCCACCTGAAGAGACACAAGACACTCTGGACACACCTGGACACTGACCGACACACCTGTAGAGACACTGAACACACCTGGCCACACCTGGACACTCACTGACCCACCTGAAGAGACACAAGACACCCTGGACACACCTGGCCACTCACTGACATACCTGAAGAGACACTGAACACCCTGGCCACTCACAGACATACCTGAAAAGACACTGAACACCCTGGACACACCTGGACACTGACTGACATACCTAGAGAGACACTGAACACTTGGGACACACCTGGACACTGACTGACACACCTGAAGAGACACAAGACACCCTGGACACACCTAGCCACTCACTGACATACACGAAGAGACACTGAACACCCTGGACACACCTGGACACTCACTGACATACCTGAAGAGACACTGAACACCCTGGACACATCTGGACACATCTAACTGATGTGACTAAGACACGGTGGGCTCACTTGTTTTAAAATCCATGAATTATTTTTGTCTCACTTTGCAAATAAACAGAAGCTGCGAGCAGTGTGGTGTGAGGTCTGTCCTGAGTCTCTGCTCTGTCCCAACCACAGGCCTCAGTCTCTCCGCACAGGAAGGTGGAAGAGAGCTGCTGGTGTCTTGTCCCTGTGTTCCTAGCAGAGAAGGGCCTCTACAGTCTGTCAGCGAGTGAGAGAGAGGGGTTGCAGATTCCCTACAGTAAAGACAAGGTCACCAGCCCCTACTAAACCCCCTATAACCAGTGGTGAGAGAGAGCCCTGCCCAGACTGCCAGCTCTGAAACACAAGAAACACAAAAAAGCCAACATTAGGAGGAATTAAAATCAAAATTAGTCTCTTAGCTGTCAGCACGTCTTAATAGGATTTGGTGTAGAATGTTGCCCTTTGGTATGAGCTTGCTGTGCGCACCTGCAGAGCTCTCTGTGCAGTGTGTTAATGGAGTTATAACACAGTCAGCCCCAGCACTGCTGACAGGCTGCCGGCCAGCGACCCTCTGAGAGGAACCACAGCGCTAGAGAGGCCTGGGCTGTCACTGGCCGCGACCTGCTCCCTGTGAGAAGGACAGCTGGTCGACCAGTAGGGGGCTCTCTCTCTCTCTCTCTCTCAGTTCAGTTCAGTTCAGTTCAAGGTGCTTTAGAGCTGATGGTGAGACCGAGATATGTGTATGCTCTCTCTCTCTCTCTCTCTCTCTCTCTCTCTCTCTCTCTCTCTGTGTGTGTGTTTCTCTAGTCTCTGCACCCCTGCGAGCAATCCCAGGCTTACATTATCAGAAAGCTTACCCCTGCAGAGAGGGCAGGCTCGTGGTTGGTGTGTACCTGGAGACACTGATTGTCCCCTCTGGTGGGATATGTCAGCCCTCAGCCCCAGCAGGCAGGGACAGGGCGAGTGACTGTGCGAACAGAAGCACTGTCTGTGCTCCTTGCTCCAGGGTCAAAGGCGTTCTGTTCCATTCCTCTTCCCGAAAATCACTGTGAACATTTAAAGAAGCAAAATCAGCTGTGATGGCAACAAGAAACAAAGAAGCAGAACAGAACAAAACAGAAGCAAAGTGTGTTTTCGTCCCTGAGCAGGAGAACTGTGCAGATGAGTGTGTGTTGAGTGCTCTGGGTGTGCTCACCAGGCTCTGACAGAGTCAAAAGTGAGAACAGGAGGCACTTTAACAAAAGGGGGTGGGGGTCTGGGACAAGCTACCCTGATACCCTGGTTTCCTTTAAGACACATCTGGATGAAATCATCCTCCGACCAATTAACTACTGTCGCCCAGACCGTGGACTGGAAGGCTTCTCTTGCCTGTGATCGTTCTTAGGTAGCTGATTTGGACCACTGTCTGAGCCCTAGCTTTTCCATTGACATTCCCTCTGTACCAGAGGTTTCTCAATGTGGCTTACTTACTTCAGATCAACTTACAAAAATCATCAACAGCCGCAAAACAACTTCTTGTTGTCTAGATCCCACCTCTACATCTTTACTGAAAACATGCCCTCAAGTCACCTGCCCATTAATTGTCAACACCATCAACTGTTCCCTTTCCATGGGTGTGGTAACTTCAACTTCAATTTCAAGACTGCGTCAGCCACTCCAATACTAAAGCATCCTGGCTCGGATTCTGGTCCATGGACTGCAGAACACTTTCCAAATGACCATTCCTATCTAGGGTTTCAGAACCTGTGGTTGCACTTCAATTATAGGCTCACATGATAGTGAATGATCTGTTTGAACCATTCCAGTCCAGTGTTAGCTCTAATCATAGCACTGAGACTGCTCTTGTCAGGGTTGTGAATGATTTACTTATTGCGTCTCACTTGGGGGCTATAACTATTCTTATGCTCCTCAAACTTAATGCAGCTTTTGATAAGTAGCTCATTCAGTGTTGCTCATGTGCTTGCAGACATTGTTGTCTATCAGTGGTTCTGTTTTTAACTGGTTCCACTCCTCCTTGGCCCTCCTAAATCCCCCACGTCCCAGTCAATCATGCGTGAGAGCTTCACAGTAAAGGTTGCTGCCTTCCAGTCATTGTCAGGAATCTGGGAGTCACGCTTGATCCTCTCCTGTCTTTTGAGCCCCACTTGAAAAATTTAATGAGGACATTTTTTTCACCTTAGAAATATTGCCCAAAATGGGCAGTTTCCACCAATGTCTGATGCTGAGTGCTGGATTCACGTATTTATAACATCAAGGCTTGATTTCTGCAACTCTTTGTTCTTTGGGCTCCTTAACACTCTTCTCAGTAAGCTGCAATTTGTCCAAAACTCTGCAGATAGACCACTAACTCACACCAGATGCTGGCAACATATTACACCTATACCTAAGTCTCTATACATTGGTGTCCTGTAAAGTCATATATTCAATATAAGATCTTGTTACTGACTTTAAAGGCTCCAAGGTTACAATCTAGCTCCATCATACACCTCTGAGCTCCTCTATGTCTACACTCCCTCCTGCAGGCTCTGCTCAGTGGAGGCTTGTCCTCTGCTCACTGTCCCCAGGACTAAATCTCAGACTTTAGGAGACTGTGCTTTTTCTGGCACTGCTTCATTGGTATGGAATGCCTTCCGGAAACATCTAAACTGAAAACCCACCTTTTACTAGGACCTATGTCTGATTGCCCTATAGTTTATTCTGTATGTTCTTGTTTTACTTTTTTTCTTTTACTTTTTATTGTAGATTAGGTAGACAGATACACAGAGGAAGAAGGAAGTATGTCTGAAAGAAATTGTTTTAATACTTTTAACCTTGTTTATAATATGAAAGCTTCTTTGTTTTTTTGGTCATGGATTAAGACACAGCAGTTAATCCTCTGTAGCAACACAGTGTCTGTGGAGTGTGATGGGAAAGCAGAGCACAGCGCAGTCACGTTCCTGAAACCCTGCTGGTCCCTTCCTGTGGTTGCAGATGTGCAGAGTCTCTGCTGAGGCACAGCTCGCCCCCTGTAGGCCAGACACAGCAACACGTGTGCCTGCAGCGTGTCCATCCCCTTAACTCACAGCTCAGCTTTCTAAGTAACTGTCTGAGTGGTCTTGTCAACCCACGCTCATCTGCTTGTCTTCGTTTTTCTTTGAACTGATGAAGATGATGAAGAAATGCTGGACACACTGTGTCAAGCTGTGACCATGTGCTCACTACTGCTAAGCTCCAGCATGGAGATACTTATAGGATCTCTTTAGACACAGCACAGCACACTCACCCTGTGTGTCTCTCTCTCTGTCTCCCTCCCAGCCCCTACCTTTCTCTTTTCCCTTCTCTCCCAGTCCCACCTCTCTCTCCTCTGTCTCCCAGTCCCTCCTCTCTCTCCCAGTCCCTCTTCTCTCTCCTCTCTCTCTCCCAGTGCAACTCCTCTCTCTCCTCTCTCTCTCTCAGTCCCTCCTCTCCCTCTCTCAGTCTCTCCTTTATCTCTCCGCTGTCTCCCAGTCCTCTCCAGTTCTCTCCATCCCTCTGTCTCCACTGTATTCAGAAAGTTCAACTGTCTGCTGCCTACACCCCATTTTTCCAAGAGGAGAACATCTTGTTTACAGTTTCCCAAAGTAGTTCACAATAAATTAATACATATAAATAAATAAAATTTAATTAGGAGCACAAAGCTGTCCTCAGAGCAGTGTCTGTGCACTGGTGCCCCATGACACCCCACCTGACTCCCCCCCCCCCCTCGCTGTCAGCTGCCCTGATTTGTAAATTGTAAAGCTTGTAAAGCTCTTGCAGTTTCTATCTGTGGGGAGGAGGTGACTGGGGTGTGCGGAGTTCTGTCTGAGTGCTTGTCTTCTCCGATACTCGTATGAAATCTGCCAGCCAGCTGACAGCTCACTTCAGACAGGAGGCCAAGCCTCAGACCAGCGTGGAGCCCCTGTGAGCACCAGGCTGCTCTGAGCCCAGGAGTCTGCTCTCCACACAGCAGCCTCAGACCAGCGCAGAGCCCCTGTGAGCACCAGGCTGCTCTGAGCCCAGGAGTCTGCTCTCCACACAGCAGCCTCAGACCAGCGCTGAGCCCCTGTGAGCACCAGGCTGCTCTGAGCCCAGGAGTCTGCTCTCCACACAGCAGCCTCAGACCAGCGCTGAGCCCCTGTGAGCACCAGGCTGCTCTGAGCCCAGGAGTCTGCTCTCCACACAGCAGCCTCAGACCAGCGCTGAGCCCCTGTGAGCACCAGGCTGCTCTGAGCCCAGGAGTCTGCTCTCCACACAGCAGCCTCAGACCAGCCCGGAGCCCCTGTGAGCACCAGGCTGCTCTGAGCCCAGGAGTCTGCTCTCCACACAGCAGCCTCAGACCAGCGCTGAGCCCCTGTGAGCACCAGGCTGCTCTGAGCCCAGGAGTCTGCTCTCCACACAGCAGCCTCAGACCAGCGCGGAGCCCCTGTGAGCACCAGGCTGCTCTGAGCCCAGGAGTCTGCTCTCCACACAGCAGCCTCAGACCAGCGCGGAGCCCCTGTGAGCACCAGGCTGCTCTGAGCCCAGGAGTCTGCTCTCCACACAGCAGCCTCAGACCAGCGCTGAGCCCCTGTGAGCACCAGGCTGCTCTGAGCCCAGGAGTCTGCTCTCCACACAGCAGCCTCAGACCAGCGCTGAGCCCCTGTGAGCACCAGGCTGCTCTGAGCCCAGGAGTCTGCTCTCCACACAGCAGCCTCAGACCAGCGCTGAGCCCCTGTGAGCACCAGGCTGCTCTGAGCCCAGGAGTCTGCTCTCCACACAGCAGCCTCAGACCAGCGTGGAGCCCCTGTGAGCACCAGGCTGCTCTGAGCCCAGGAGTCTGCTCTCCACACAGCAGCCTCAGACCAGCGCGGAGCCCCTGTGAGCACCAGGCTGCTCTGAGCCCAGGAGTCTGCTCTCCACACAGCAGCCTCAGACCAGCGCTGAGCCCCTGTGAGCACCAGGCTGCTCTGAGCCCAGGAGTCTGCTCTCCACACAGCAGCCTCAGACCAGCGCGGAGCCCCTGTGAGCACCAGGCTGCTCTGATCCCAGGAGTCTGCTCTCCACACAGCAGCCTCAGACCAGCGCTGAGCCCCTGTGAGCACCAGGCTGCTCTGAGCCCAGGAGTCTGCTCTCCACACAGCAGCCTCAGACCAGCGCGGAGCCCCTGTGAGCACCAGGCTGCTCTGAGCCCAGGAGTCTGCTCTCCACACAGCAGCCTCAGACCAGCGCGGAGCCCCTGTGAGCACCAGGCTGCTCTGAGCCCAGGAGTCTGCTCTCCACACAGCAGCCTCAGACCAGCGCTGAGCCCCTGTGAGCACCAGGCTGCTCTGAGCCCAGGAGTCTGCTCTCCACACAGCAGCCTCAGACCAGCGCAGAGCCCTTGTGAGCACCAGGCTGCTCTGAGCCCAGGAGTCTGCTCTCCACACAGCAGCCTCAGACCAGCGCGGAGCCCCTGTGAGCACCAGGCTGCTCTGAGCCCAGGAGTCTGCTCTCCACACAGCAGCCTCAGACCAGCGCGGAGCCCCTGTGAGCACCAGGCTGCTCTGAGCCCAGGAGTCTGCTCTCCACACAGCAGCCTCAGACCAGCGCGGAGCCCCTGTGAGCACCAGGCTGCTCTGAGCCCAGGAGTCTGCTCTCCACACAGCAGCCTCAGACCAGCGCGGAGCCCCTGTGAGCACCAGGCTGCTCTGAGCCCAGGAGTCTGCTCTCCACACAGCAGCCTCAGACCAGCGCTGAGCCCCTGTGAGCACCAGGCTGCTCTGAGCCCAGGAGTCTGCTCTCCACACAGCAGCCTCAGACCAGCGCTGAGCCCCTGTGAGCACCAGGCTGCTCTGAGCCCAGGAGTCTGCTCTCCACACAGCGTCAACATATCACTGATTGAACAGGTCGCTTTATTTCATAAACACTCCCTCTTATGCAAACGCAAAAAAACATTATTTTAAATTGGTTTACAAAAAAATCTTAAGAACATAACTTCTTGTTATGAAGGTGAAGTGTTCGACAACACTTTTTTACATTTTTAAGAAAGTCGATATTAAGTCTCTGACAGCACAGTATACAGTATGTGCGCAGATGCCGTCTGTGCCCGTGCAAAGCGTTCCCTCCAGCTGAGTGGAACTAAAGAAAGGCTCGGGGCTCATGTGCCTACCCGGAGCGGAAAACCGGTGACACCAGTCGTTTGTGTCTAGCGGAACCAAAACAAGGCAGGAAGGCAGAGCAGTCGGAGACGAGAAGGAGTGATGATGTTAATGCCGCTGGGCTGGTCAGTTTGGGCTGGACTCGAGAATTCAGACGCGTTCAGATTAGTACAGCGGGTAAGTGTGGGGGCGCACACCTCTTGCATGGAGGAGGCTGGTTCCGTGTCCGGGGTGTCGGTCCGGGCGCCTGCCGAGCTTAGCTCACCCGGGAGACGGTGGTTCAGCCCTGATCCTGTGCAGGTCCCATCAGGGTGTGATACGGGATCTTAGCTTGTATGAAAGCCGAGACTCTGTCGCTGCATCTGGACATAAGCGGCTCTTGATGATAAATTCTGAACTTAGGAAACTTCTGTGCCTATCACGCGTGAAATAGACATTTCCTGTGTCCATGAGAGGTGGCCAGGATCCTTGTACGACCCCTGCGAGCTGTGGGTGGGTGTCTGCAACAGGTCGCTCAGCTCCTTTGCTGAACTTTAACAGAGCAACAGGGCCTGAAGGAGTGAGGATTTCTCAGTGGCTTGTTTTTCTCCATGACGCGTCTCGTGTTCTTGTGAACAGGTGTGATCCTGCGTGTTCTGGGTCAGTCCAGACTCTGTACCTCACGGGCTCGGCTCAGGCAGGCTCAGCAGCACCATGAGGACCAACAAGTCCTACAAGCTGGTCGTCCACAAGAGAGGCTTCGGGGGCAGTGGTGAGTGAGACCCCTGTCTCTCCGCAAGCGTTGGGTTTCACTGCAGCACTGTGGTCAGGTCTGCTGCTCATGGTCACCCCCGCTGCTGAGGGTAGGGGAGTCTGTCTTCTTCACTGAGGGTTGTCTGCAGGAGCAGAGCTGACGTATTACAGTCCATGAATATCGGGATGATGTTTGGTCTGAACTGTTTTCTCAGATGATGAGCTGATGGTGAATCCGAAGGTGTTTCCTCAGGTGACGATAGGAGACATTGTGGAGATCGCTCACCCCAATGATGAGTACAGGTCAGACACTGGAGCACACGGCAGGACAGACACACACTGCACACAGCCCCACTGCAGAGCCCAGTGCAGGACAGACACACACTGACACAGCCCCACTGCAGAGCCCAGCACAGGACAGACACACACTGACACAGCCCCACTGCAGAGCCCAGCACAGGACAGACACACACTGACACAGCCCCACTGCAGAGCACAGCATAGGACAGACACACACTGCACACAGCCCCACTGCAGAGCACAGCATAGGACAGACACACACTGCACACAGCCCCACTGCAGAGCCCAGCATAGGACAGACACACACTGCACACAACCCCACTGCAGAGCCCAGCACAGGACAGACACACACAGCACACAGCCCCACTGCAGAGCCCAGCATAGGACAGACACACACTGACACAGCCCCACTGCAGAGCCCAGTGCAGGACAGACACACACTGCACACAGCCCCACTGCAGAGCCCAGCATAGGACAGACACACACTGCACACAGCCCCACTGCAGAGCCCAGCACAGGACAGACACACTGCACACAGCCCCACTGCAGAGCCCAGCATAGGACAGACACACACTGCACACAGCCCCACTGCAGAGCCCAGCATAGGACAGACACACACTGACACAGCCCCACTGCTGAGCCCAGCACAGGACAGACACACACTGCACACAGCCCCACTGCTGAGCCCAGCACAGGACAGACACACACTGCACACAGCCCCACTGCAGAGCCCAGTGCAGGACAGACACACACTGCACACAGCCCCACTGCAGAGCCCAGTGCAGGACAGACACACACTGCACACAGCCTCACTGCAGAGCCCAGTGCAGGACAGACACACACTGCACACAGCCCCACTGCAGAGCCCAGCACAGGACAGACACACACTGCACACAGCCCCCCTGCAGAGCCCAGCACAGGACAGACACACACTGCACACAGCCCCCCTGCAGAGCCCAGCACAGGACAGACACACACTGCACACAGCCCCACTGCAGAGCCCAGCACAGGACAGACACACACTGACACAGCCCCACTGCAGGACAGACACACACTGCACACAGCCCCCCTGCTGAGCACAGTGCAGGACAGACACACACTGCACACAGCCCCACTGCAGAGCCCAGTGCAGGACAGACACACACTGCACACAGCCCCACTGCAGAGCACAGTGCAGGACAGACACACACTGCACACAGCCCCACTGCAGAGCACAGTGCAGGACAGACACACACTGCACACAGTCCCCCTGCAGAGCCCAGCACAGGACAGACACACACTGCACACAGCCCCACTGCAGAGCCCAGCACAGGACAGACACACACTGACACAGCCCCACTGCAGGACAGACACACACTGCACACAGCCCCCCTGCTGAGCACAGTGCAGGACAGACACACACTGCACACAGCCCCACTGCAGAGCCCAGTGCAGGACAGACACACACTGCACACAGCCCCACTGCAGAGCCCAGTGCAGGACAGACACACACTGCACACAGCCCCACTGCAGAGCCCAGCACAGGACAGACACACACTGCACACAGCCCCACTGCAGAGCCCAGCACAGGACAGACACACTGCACACAGCCCCACTGCAGAGCCCAGCACAGGACAGACACACTGCACACAGCCCCACTGCAGAGCCCAGTGCAGGACAGACACACACTGCACACAGCCCCACTGCAGAGCCCAGTGCAGGACAGACACACACTGCACACAGCCCCACTGCAGAGCCCAGTGCAGGACAGACACACACTGCACACAGCCCCACTGCAGAGCCCAGTGCAGGACAGATACACACTGAACACAGCCCCACTGCAGAGCCCAGTGCAGGACAGATACACACTGCACACAGCCCCACTGCAGAGCCCAGCACAGGACAGACACACACTGCACACAGCCCCACTGCAGAGCCCAGTGCAGGACAGACACACACTGCACACAGCCTCACTGCAGAGCCCAGTGCAGGACAGACACACACTGCACACAGCCCCCCTGCTGAGCACAGTGCAGGACAGACACACACTGCACACAGCCCCACTGCAGAGCCCAGCACAGGACAGACACACACTGCACACAGCCCCACTGCAGAGCCCAGCACAGGACAGACACACACTGCACACAGCCTCACTGCAGAGCCCAGTGCAGGACAGACACACACTGCACACAGCCCCCCTGCTGAGCACAGTGCAGGACAGACACACACTGCACACAGCCCCACTGCAGAGCCCAGTGCAGGACAGACACACACTGCACACAGCCCCACTGCAGAGCCCAGCATAGGACAGACACACACTGCACACAGCCCCACTGCAGAGCCCAGCATAGGACAGACAGACACTGCACACAGCCTCACTGCAGAGAATAGTGCAGGACAGACACACACTGCACACAGCCTCACTGCAGAGCCCAGTGCAGGACAGACACACACTGCACACAGCCCCCCTGCTGAGCACAGTGCAGGACAGACACACACTGCACACAGCCCCACTGCAGAGCCCAGCACAGGACAGACACACACTGCACACAGCCCCACTGCAGAGCCCAGCACAGGACAGACACACACTGCACACAGCCTCACTGCAGAGCCCAGTGCAGGACAGACACACACTGCACACAGCCCCCCTGCTGAGCCCAGTGCAGGACAGACACACACTGCACACAGCCCCACTGCAGAGCCCAGTGCAGGACAGACACACACTGCACACAGCCCCACTGCAGAGCCCAGCATAGGACAGACACACACTGCACACAGCCCCACTGCAGAGCCCAGCATAGGACAGACAGACACTGCACACAGTCTCACTGCAGGGAACAGCGCAGGACAGACACACACTGCACACAGCCTCACTGCAGAGAATAGTGCAGGACAGACACACACTGCACACAGCCTCACTGCAGAGAATAGTGCAGGACAGACACCGTACATATTATGTTCTAGGTCACTGTGTACAAAACTGACCTTACACCCTGTCAGTACATGAGCAGATGGCCTTTCTGGTAAAGATAAACAGAACTCATTCTACACAGATCAGCATGTAGGTGTATATCTGTAAAAACTGTTGTGTAGACAGATTTATAAATATCTTAGAATACAATTGGCAAGTAAATGTATACACTACATCTTTAATATATGGGTCATCTTGTAGCAAATAGTGCCCTCTAGTGACATCAAGTAGAACTGCCCATTTTCACTCGTGCTTTTGTTTTGTTGGAAGCTAAAGGTTTCTGAAAGTTTTACAATTATTCATCTTTAAAATTTGCCACTTCTGTCCCTCCCTGCTCCTCTCTCTCTGCCTGTCTCTCCAGTCCTCTTCTGCTGCAGGTCAAGAGTCTGAAGGAGGACCTCCAGAAAGGTCGGTGCTGCAGTGGGTGTGGTCTGGGGTGGGATAGATGTGAGACGTGTCAGCCCTGATGACCCTGTGGGAGTGCCAGTTCTCTGCAGGGAAGGTCTCAGTGTGGGTCGGGGGCAGAATTGGGGTGTGTGTTGTGCCTGTTGCACCCCCTGTCTGCCGATAAGGGTGATTGTTCTCTGCTCAGTGTGACGGAGGTGAAGGCTTGTGAGGACTTAAGTTACAGCCTGCCGCCTCTGGATAGCGCTGCACTGTCTTTCAGAGACCATCAGCGTAGACCAGACCGTCGCCCAGGCTTTCAAACTGCGGGCCTACCAGGATGTCTTCGTCAATATCGTGGATCCTAAGGTACAGCCAGGCCAGGGGTCGCTGGGTCACTGCTGGGAAATCTGCAGCACTTGTAAGGAGTCAGGGACCAGCCCTGTCCTGTAGTGAGCCATGGTTTGGGATTGTAGAAACTGGGTTCAATTGGTCTTCTGTCCAGCACTTGAGTTCAGCTGTAGGTGCTGACAGCACAGCGGGCTCTGAATGCGCAGTCAGGGAAGTAGAGGCTACGGCAGGCGCCCCCTGTGGGCCGGTGTGGGCAGCGTGGCGTCTCTAACTGGGAGTGGTCTCTGACAGGATGTGACCCTGGACCTGGTGGAGCTGACCTTTAAGGACCAGTACATCGGGAGAGGGGACATGTGGCGCCTGAAAAAGAGCCTGGTGAGTGTGCGGAGAGTGAGAGAGAGAGTGTGCAAGGGAGTGCGCATAAGGGGGTGTGCCCATGTGCAAAAGAGTGTTACAAGAGAATGTGAGGGAGTGCACAAGTGTGCGGGGGAGTGAGAACAAGAGAGCGTGCCAGTGTGGAAGAGTGTGTGCGAGAGGGTGAAAGGGAGTGCGCAAGTGTGTGAGGGGGTGCACAAATGTGTGAGGAAGTAAGTGCGAGTGTGTAAGAGAGTGCGAGGGAGTGAGTGTGAATGAGAGTGTGTGAAAGTGTGCTCTAGTGAGTGCGCGTGCAAGGGAGTGAGAGAGACTGAGCTCCAGGAGGTTGGCCGTTGTGCCCTGATGTCTCCTCTGTGTCCAGGTGAGCACCTGCGCCTATGTGACACAGAAGGTGGAGTTTGCTGGGATCAGGTAGGGCTCCTGCCTCCTCTGTCCGCGCTGACTCCTCTCTGCCTCCTGCGGCGAGCAGGATGGGTTTGAGCTCCTCTCTGTGTGTGTGGCGCAGGGCCCAGGCCAGCGAGCTGTGGGTGCGAGGAGAGAAGGTGACCTGTGGCTACATCAGTGAGGACAGCCGGGTGAGTCGCCCTGCTCGGGCTGTGCTGATTGAACTGTTGTAGCAGAAATTCAGAAACTGACGCAGGAAAATTCCTGGAACTCCACATCAGCCTTTTGTCCAGATCAGGTCAGGGCTCCTGCTGTTGAGGTCCAGGCTGCTGTCCCAGAGCTGCAGCAGAGACAAGACAGGTCTTAGAAAATGAAGAGAGGCACCATTCAGCTCCTGTGGCCATTCTTAGCTAACTGAGCCCAGGAGCTCATCCAGCCTTCCTGAAGGCAGCCAGGGGACCGGCTTCAGCAGCACCGCTGGAGGCTCGATCTGAAGACTCGCTTGGTGGGGTCTCTTGTTCAGTCTCTCCTCCCTCACTCTCTCCAGGTGGTCTTCCGCTCCACCTCTGCGATGGTCTACATCTTCATCCAGATGAGCTGTGAGATGTGGGATTTCGATATTTACGGTGAGGTGTAGAATCCCTCCATTCTCCCACTGTGTCAGGTGTGCGTGAACTGTGTGTCAGGTGTGCGTGAACTGTGTGTCAGGTGTGCGTGAACTGTGTGTCAGGTGTGCGTGAACTGTGTGTCAGGTGTGCGTGAACTGTGTGTCAGGTGTGCGTGAACTGTGGGGCAGAGTGTCAGGTGTGCGTGAACTGTGTGTCAGGTGTGCGTGAACTGTGTGTCAGGTGTGCGTGAACTGTGTGTCAGGTGTGCGTGAACTGTGTGTCAGGTGTGCGTGAACTGTGTGTCAGGTGTGCGTGAACTGTGGGGCAGGTGTGCGTGAACTATGGGGCAGGTGTGTGTGAACTATGGGGCAGAGTGTCAGGTGTGTGTGAACTATGGGGCAGGTGTGTGTGAACTGTGGGGCAGAGTGTCAGGTGTGCATGAACTGTGTGTCAGGTGTGCGTGAACTGTGGGGCAGAGTGTCAGGTGTGTGTGAACTGTGTGTCAGGTGTGTGTGAACTGTGGGGCAGAGTGTCAGGTGTGTGTGAACTGTGGGGCAGAGTGTCAGGCGTGTGTGAACTGTGGGGCAGGTGTGTGTGAACTGTGGGGCAGAGTGTCAGGTGTGCGTGAACTGTGGGGCAGGTGTGCGTGAACTGTGTGTCAGGTGTGTGTGAACTGTGGGGCAGAGTGTCAGGTGTGTGTGAACTGTGGGGCAGAGTGTCAGGTGTGTGTGAACTGTGGGGCAGAGTGTCAGGTGTGTGTGAACTGTGTCAGGTGTGTGTGAACTGTGGGGCAGAGTGTCAGGTGTGTGTGAACTGTGGGGCAGAGTGTCAGGTGTGTGTGAACTGTGGGGCAGAGTGTCAGGTGTGCGTGAACTGTGTGTCAGGTGTGCGTGAACTGTGGGGCAGAGTGTCAGGTGTGTGTGAACTGTGTGTCAGGTGTGTGTGAACTGTGGGGCAGAGTGTCAGGTGTGTGTGAACTATGGGGCAGAGTGTCAGGTGTGTGTGAACTATGGGGCAGAGTGTCAGGCGTGTGTGAACTGTGGGGCAGGTGTGTGTGAACTGTGGGGCAGAGTGTCAGGTGTGTGTGAACTGTGTGTCAGGTGTGCGTGAACTGTGGGGCAGGTGTGCGTGAACTGTGGGGCAGAGTGTCAGGTGTGCGTGAACTGTGTGTCAGGTGTGCGTGAACTGTGGGGCAGAGTGTCAGGTGTGCGTGAACTGTGTGTCAGGTGTGCGTGAACTGTGGGGCAGAGTGTCAGGTGTGTGTGAACTGTGGGGCAGAGTGTCAGGTGTGTGTGAACTGTGTGTCAGGTGTGCGTGAACTGTGGGGCAGAGTGTCAGGTGTGCGTGAACTGTGGGGCAGAGTGTCAGGTGTGTGTGAACTGTGTGTCAGGTGTGTGTGAACTGTGTGTCAGGTGCGTGTGAACTGTGGGGCAGAGTGTCAGGTGTGCGTGAACTGTGGGGCAGGTGTGTGTGAACTGTGGGGCAGAGTGTCAGGTGTGCGTGAACTGTGGGGCAGGTGTGCGTGAACTGTGGGGCAGAGTGTCAGGTGTGTGTGAACTGTGTGTCAGGTGTGTGTGAACTGTGGGGCAGAGTGTCAGGTGTGTGTGAACTGTGGGGCAGGTGTGCGTGAACTGTGGGGCAGAGTGTCAGGTGTGCGTGAACTGTGTGTCAGGTGTGCGTGAACTGTGGGGCAGAGTGTCAGGTGTGCGTGAACTGTGTGTCAGGTGTGCGTGAACTGTGTGTCAGGTGTGCGTGAACTGTGGGGCAGAGTGTCAGGTGTGTGTGAACTGTGGGGAGAGTGTCAGGTGTGTGTGAACTGTGTGTCAGGTGTGTGTGAACTGTGGGGCAGAGTGTCAGGTGTGTGTGAACTGTGGGGCAGAGTGTCAGGTGTGTGTGAACTGTGTGTCAGGTGTGTGTGAACTGTGGGGCAGAGTGTCAGGTGTGTGTGAACTGTGTGTCAGGTGTGTGTGAACTGTGGGGCAGAGTGTCAGGTGTGCGTGAACTGTGGGGCAGGTGTGCGTGAACTGTGTGTCAGGTGTGTGTGAACTGTGGGGCAGAGTGTCAGGTGTGTGTGAACTGTGTGTCAGGTGTGTGTGAACTGTGGGGCAGAGTGTCAGGTGTGTGTGAACTGTGGGGCAGAGTGTCAGGTGTGCGTGAACTGTGTGTCAGGTGTGTGTGAACTGTGGGGCAGAGTGTCAGGTGTGCGTGAACTGTGTGTCAGGTGTGCGTGAACTGTGTGTCAGGTGTGCGTGAACTGTGGGGCAGAGTGTCAGGTGTGCGTGAACTGTGTGTCAGGTGTGCGTGAACTGTGTGTCAGGTGTGCGTGAACTGTGGGGCAGAGTGTCAGGTGTGTGTGAACTGTGTGTCAGGTGTGTGTGAACTGTGGGGCAGAGTGTCAGGTGTGCGTGAACTGTGGGGCAGAGTGTCAGGTGTGCGTGAACTGTGTGTCAGGTGTGCGTGAACTGTGTGTCAGGTGTGCGTGAACTGTGGGGCAGAGTGTCAGGTGTGTGTGAACTGTGGGGCAGGTGTACGTGAACAGTGTGTAAGGTGTGTGTGAACTGTGGGGCAGAGTGTCAGGTGTGCGTGAACTGTGTGTCAGGTGTGTGTGAACTGTGGGGCAGAGTGTCAGGTGTGCGTGAACTGTGTGTCAGGTGTGCGTGAACTGTGGGGCAGAGTGTCAGGTGTGCGTGAACTGTGTGTCAGGTGTGTGTGAACTGTGTGTCAGGTGTGTGTGAACTGTGTGTCAGGTGCGTGTGAACTGTGGGGCAGAGTGTCAGGTGTGCGTGAACTGTGGGGCAGAGTGTCAGGTGTGCGTGAACTGTGGGGCAGAGTGTCAGGTGTGTGTGAACTGTGTGTCAGGTGTGCGTGAACTGTGTGTCAGGTGTGCGTGAACTGTGGGGCAGAGTGTCAGGTGTGCGTGAACTGTGGGGCAGGTGTGCGTGAACTGTGGGGCAGAGTGTCAGGTGTGTGTGAACTGTGGGGCAGAGTGTCAGGTGTGTGTGAACTGTGGGGCAGGTGTGCGTGAACTGTGGGGCAGAGTGTCAGGTGTGTGTGAACTGTGTGTCAGGTGTGCGTGAACTGTGTGTCAGGTGTGCGTGAACTGTGGGGCAGAGTGTCAGGTGTGTGTGAACTGTGTGTCAGGTGTGTGTGAACTGTGGGGCAGAGTGTCAGGTGTGTGTGAACTGTGGGGCAGAGTGTCAGGTGTGCGTGAACTGTGTGTCAGGTGTGCGTGAACTGTGTGTCAGGTGTGCGTGAACTGTGTGTCAGGTGTGCGTGAACTGTGGGGCAGAGTGTCAGGTGTGCGTGAACTGTGTGTCAGGTGTGCGTGAACTGTGTGTCAGGTGTGCGTGAACTGTGGGGCAGAGTGTCAGGTGTGTGTGAACTGTGTGTCAGGTGTGTGTGAACTGTGGGGCAGAGTGTCAGGTGTGCGTGAACTGTGGGGCAGAGTGTCAGGTGTGTGTGAACTGTGTGTCAGGTGTGCGTGAACTGTGGGGCAGAGTGTCAGGTGTGCGTGAACTGTGGGGCAGAGTGTCAGGTGTGCGTGAACTGTGTTTCAGGTGTGTGTGAACTGTGGGGCAGAGTGTCAGGTGTGTGTGAACTGTGTGTCAGGTGCGTGTGAACTGTGGGGCAGAGTGTCAGGTGTGTGTGAACTGTGGGGCAGAGTGTCAGGTGTGTGTGAACTGTGTCAGGTGTGTGTGAACTGTGGGGCAGAGTGTCAGGTGTGTGTGAACTGTGGGGCAGAGTGTCAGGTGTGTGTGAACTATGGGGCAGAGTGTCAGGTGTGCGTGAACTGTGGGGCAGGTGTGTGTGAACTGTGTGTCAGGTGTGTGTGAACTGTGTGTCAGGTGTGTGTGAACTGTGTCAGGTGTGTGTGAACTGTGGGGCAGGTGTGTGTGAACTGTGGGGCAGAGTGTCAGGTGTGTGTGAACTATGGGGCAGGTGTGTGTGAACTGTGGGGCAGAGTATCAGGTGTGTGTGAACTGTGGGGCAGAGTGTCAGGTGTGTGTGAACTGTGTCAGGTGTGTGTGAACTGTGGGGCAGAGTGTCAGGTGTGTGTGAACTGTGGGGCAGAGTGTCAGGTGTGTGAACTATGGGGCAGAGTGTCAGGTGTGCGTGAACTGTGGGGCAGGTGTGTGTGAACTGTGTGTCAGGTGTGTGTGAACTGTGTGTCAGGTGTGTGTGAACTGTGGGGCAGAGTGTCAGGTGTGTGTGAACTATGGGGCAGAGTGTCAGGTGTGTGTGAACTGTGTGTCAGGTGTGTGTGAACTGTGTGTCAGGTGTGTGTGAACTGTGGGGCAGAGTGTCAGGTGTGTGTGAACTGTGGGGCAGGTGTGTGTGAACTGTGGGGCAGAGTGTCAGGTGTGTGTGAACTGTGTGTCAGGTGTGTGTGAACTGTGGGGCAGAGTGTCAGGTGTGTGTGAACTGTGGGGCAGAGTGTCAGGTGTGTGTGATCTGTGTGTCAGGTTTGTGTCAACTGTGATCTGTGTGTTAGCTGTGGGCTGTGTGTGTGATCTCCAGCTCAGTGACAATGCACTGAGCTCTCTCTCCTCTCCGGTCTGCAGGAGATCTTTACTTTGAGAAGGCTGTCAACGGCTTCCTTTCCGACCTGTTTGCCAAGTGGAAGGTGGGTGTGCAGTGGGACCCCGTCTCGCCGCTGGTCTCGCAGTGCGGGACCCCGTCTCGCCGCTGGTCTCGCAGTGCGGGACCCCGTCTCGCCGCTGGTCTCGCAGTGCGGGACCCCGTCTCGCCGCTGGTCTCGCAGTGCGGGACCCCGTCTCGCCGCTGGTCTCGCAGTGCGGGACCCCGTCTCGCCGCTGGTCTCGCAGTGCGGGACCCCGTCTCGCCGCTGGTCTCGCAGTGCGGACCCCGTCTCGCCGCTGGTCTCGTAGTGAGCTCGAGACTTGAGAGGCTGACAGGCGGGTGGCCATTCAGCCAGGAGCTGAGTGGGTCTATCGTTTTGTCTAGCTGCTGCCGTAAAGAGCCCAGAGTTCTGCCTGTTCCAGACACCCACAGCTCTTTGTGTAACGTGTTTCCCCGTGTTCTCCAGCCCAAATGAAACCCCTTTTAGTTTCCAGTTGTGATGCTCGTGTCACTACTGAGTCATAAACAGTCCCTGGAGCTGTTCAGCTGAGGAGATTTATCTCTGAAGATGATGTCAGTATAGAGACATAATCTGTATATAACGATCCTTGAGGCAGCTCTACTCTGAGCTCTTTCTAGGGCAATAATATTTTGGGTGTGGTTTGGTGACCAAGACTGAAAACAGTGTTTAGCATGACATTGAGTGTGACCTCCCTGGGGTGGCAAAGAAATTGGCGAAGCATGTTTCATCCTTGATAAATGACTCAGTCAGATCAGATTTCTTTCCCCAAAAGCCTACCTTTCAGCTATGTGTCATCTTCTGCTTTGTGTTCGCTTACCTGCCTGCCTGCCTGCCCGCCTGCCTGTGGCTCCTGCTCTGTGTTCGCCTGCCTGCCTGTCGTCTGCGTCCCGGCTCCTGCTCTGTGTTCGCCTGTCTGCCTGTCATCTGAGTCCCGGCTTCTGCTCTGTGTTCGCCTGTCTGCCTGTCATCTGAGTCCCGGCTTCTGCTCTGTGTTCGCCTGCCTGCCTGTCGTCTGCGTCCCGGCTCCTGCTCTGTGTTCGCCTGTCTGCCTGTCATCTGAGTCCCGGCTTCTGCTCTGTGTTCGCCTGCCTGCCTGTCATCTGCGTCCCGGCTCCTGCTCTGTGTTCGCCTGCCTGCCTGTCAGTTACTTCTTGTCTTCTGCTCTGTTCCCCAGGAGAAGAACTCCAGCCACGAGGTGACGGTCGTGCTGTTCTCACGGACGTTTTACGATGCCAAGACTATCGGTACGGCCTCCTGCCTCTCTGCTCTGGAACTGAACCAGACTTGCGTCTCATGCAGTAAAAAAGAAACTTCTACAACGTTTCTTTGAAACCCTGTCTCTCTCTGCTCCCTGCCTCCAGAGGAGTTTCCCGAGATCCACCGAGGCTCCATCTGTCAGGACCACGAGGGCCGGTTCTACGAGGACTTCTACAGGTCTGGTCTGGTCTCAGCCGGGCCGTGACGAGCAGCATGGTGGGCGTTGCCACCTCGCAGCCCCCGGCCAGGGCTCAGGGCGGCTGGGCTGCTGGTGCAGGATGGCGGCTGAGTGGTGGGGAAGCGGGGCTGCTCCTGTGTGTGGTGTGTGTGTGTAACGGGCTGGAGTATCTGCTGCCGAGAGAAGTGCTGTGTCTATGCAGCTGTTATTGCCTGTAGGGGGTAGAGAATATATGGTCATCAACAGTGACAGATGACAAACTGAGTGCTCTTGGGGACATGGTGGGATTGACCTGGGCTAGAACAGGTCTGCTGAGGTCTGGAGCAGTGCAGTGCGGTCCTGGCTGAGCTCTTTCTGGGTTCTACAGTGCAGCCTCCTGGCCTCCCTGCAGGCGAAGGAGGTTCTGACGTCCCCCTGGTCTGCAGGGCTGGGCTGCTCCTGTGCGTGGTGTGTGTGTAACAGGCTGGCAAGATAATACTCCCTGTTTATTAAGGGGGTCAATATTTCATTTCTCACGCGTGTGTCTGTGTGCACGCAGGGTGGTGGCCCAGAACGAGCGGCGCGAGGAGTGGACGTCTCTGTTGGTCACCATTAAGAAGCTGTTTATCCAGTACCCCGTGCTGGTGCGGCTGCAGGGCACAGGTGTGCGCGGGCCCGGAGGGGAGGGGCAGCTCAGGGCGGGGCTCCCGAGGAGCGTCTGTTTTAATAATGTGTGTCTGCATTTCAGAGGACTTCCCCAGGGGACACAACTCCACAGCCGCTGAGGGAAACTACCTGGAGGCCATCAACCTCTCCTTCAACGGTGAGGCCTGCTGTAGTTCGTGTCTGTCTCTCCCTCTCTCAGTTCAGTTCAGGAAGCTTTATTGGCATGACCAATGGCGTGCCAAAATACAGTTAACATAAGATCTACAGGTATTTACACTATAGACACATCATAATACATTTACACATAGAGCATTAATGAGAGACAGGCTCAGCCTCTCTCTTCGCCTTCCTCTTCCCCCCTCTCTCTCTGCTGCACTGCTGCTCCAGTCCTAGTGATGGTGCTGTGTCTTGTGTGTGATTCCAGTGTTTGACAAGCACTATATTAACCGGAACTTCGACCGGACGGGTCAGATGTCCGTGGTGATCACTCCAGGGGTGGGTGTGTTCGAGGTGGACCGGCTGCTCATGATCCTCACCAAGCAGCGCATGATCGACAACGGTGAGGACACCCGCGCGCCCCCCAAAAACCCCTCATCCTGCCCTCGTCCCTCAGATTCCCAGAGCCCAGCGGTCCGATCCGCTCCGGGTTTTACAGTGCTGTCGATCTCTAGCGGTCTAGCTCTCAGCTGGAGAGAGTGGAGAGTCAGTAGGTGAGCATCTGTAGACTGTTTTAAAGGGAGTGAGTGGAACAGAGTGTTGTCATGGAAACTGGAGGTTACTCCGCCAGCAGGAAGCTGTGTTTCCTGGAAGGGTGCTGGAGTTTGCCAGGTGTGTGTGTGTGTGTCTGTGGTGCCATTGTGGGCTCAGCAGTGAGCTCGACTGGTATCGCACGTGAGCCGTGATGACCAGCGCAGTGCGTGGTGGAGGTGATGATGATGATGATGATGATGATGGTGTTTCCTGGCAGGTATTGGAGTTGACCTGGTCTGTATGGGGGAGCAGCCGCTGCACGCCGTCCCTCTCTTCAAGGTGAGAGGACGTCTTGCCTGATCCCTGATGACCTAAAACCTGATCCCAGGTCCGATCTCGGGACCTGATCCCAGATGTTCCCTTGGGACCAGATCCCAGATCCACCCTCGGGAGTCCCTGGGTCTTGTGCTTGTGTCTGGCGCTGTGCTGACCCAGGGTGTGGTGTTGTCCACAGCTGCACAACCGCAGTGTGCCGGGAGACTCGCGGCTGGGCGACGACTACAATCTGCCGCACTGGATCAACCACAGGTGCGCCGGCGGCCTCGGCCCTGCCTCTCCGCCCCAGACCCGTCCTGCTTATTGCCAAGTGGCCGAGACAGTTAACGAGTGAGTCGTGTTTGTGGAGCTGAGTGTCCAGAGACCTGTGCTGTACTGATCCTCTGTGTCCACAGTTTCTACACCTCCAAGAGCCAGAGCGCCTGCAGCTGCTTCACCCCCCGGATCAAACTGGCAGGGAGCAAGGTACAGCACTGGCACACCAGTCAGCACACTGACACACCAGTCAGCACACTGACACACCAGTCAGCACACCAGTCAGCACACTGACACACCAGTCAGCACACTGACACACCGACCGGCACACCAGTCAGCACACTGACACACCAGTCAGCACACTGACACACCGACTGACACACCAGTCAGCACACTGACACACCGACCAGCACACCAGTCAGCACACTGACACACCAGTCAGCACACTGACACACCGACTGACACACCAGTCAGCACACTGACACACCAGTCAGCACACTGACACACCGACTGACACACCAGTCAGCACACTGACACACCAGTCAGCACACTGACACACCGACTGACACACCAGTCAGCACACTGACACCCAGACCGGCACACCAGTCAGCACACTGACACCCAGACCGGCACACCAGTCAGCACACTGACACACCAGTCAGCACACTGACACACCGACCGGCACACCAGTCAGCACACTGACACACCGACCGACACACCAGTCAGCACACTGACACACCAGTCAGCCCACTGACACACCGACCGGCACACCAGTCAGCACACTGACACACCGACCGACACACCAGTCAGCACACCGACACACCAGTCAGCACACTGACACACCGACCGGCACACCAGTCAGCACACTGACACACCGACCGACACACCAGTCAGCACACTGACACACCAGTCAGCACACTGACACACCGACCGACACACCAGTCAGCACACTGACACACCAGTCAGCACACTGACACACCGACCGGCACACCAGTCAGCACACTGACACACCGACCGACACACCAGTCAGCACACTGACACACCAGTCAGCACACTGACACACCGACTGACACACCAGTCAGCACACTGACACACCGACTGACACACCAGTCAGCACACTGACACACCGACTGACACACCAGTCAGCACACGGACACACCGACCAGCACACCAGTCAGCACACTGACACACCGACCAGCACACCAGTCAGCACACTGACACACCGACCAGCACACCAGTCAGCACACTGACACACCGACTGACACACCAGTCAGCACACGGACACACCGACCAGCACACCAGTCAGCACACTGACACACCGACCAGCACACCAGTCAGCACACTGACACACCGACTGACACACCAGTCAGCACACTGACACACCGACCGGCACACCAGTCAGCACACTGACACACCGACCGGCACACCAGTCAGCACACTGACACACCGACCGGCACACCAGTCAGCACACTGACACACCGACTGACACACCAGTCAGCACACTGACACACCAGTCAGCACACTGACACACCGACTGACACACCAGTCAGCACACTGACACACCGACCGACACACCAGTCAGCACACTGACACACCAGTCAGCACACTGACACACCGACTGACACACCAGTCAGCACACTGACACACCGACTGACACACCAGTCAGCACACTGACACACCGACCGACACACCAGTCAGCACACTGACACACCAGTCAGCACACTGACACACCGACCGACACACCAGTCAGCACACTGACACACCGACCGACACACCAGTCAGCACACTGACACACCGACCGACACACCAGTCAGAACACTGACACACCGACCGGCACACCAGTCAGCACACTGACACACCGACCGACACACCAGTCAGCACACTGACACACCGACTGACACACCAGTCAGCACACTGACACACCGACTGACACACCAGTCAGCACACTGACACACCAGTCAGCACACTGACACACCGACTGACACACCAGTCAGCACACTGACACACCGACTGACACACCAGTCAGCACACTGACACACCGACCGGCACACCAGTCAGCACACTGACACACCAGTCAGCACACTGACACACCGACCAGCACACTGACACACCGACGACACACTGACACACTGACACACCGACTGACACACCAGTCAGCACACTGACACACCGACCGGCACACCAGTCAGCACACTGACACACCAGTCAGCACACTGACACACCGACCGACACACCAGTCAGCACACTGACACACCGACCGACACACTGACACACTGACCGAAACACCAGTCAGCACACTGACACACTGACCAGCACACTGGCACCTAGACTGGCACACCGACTGGCACGCTCAACTGCACACTGACACACTGACCGGCACGCTGGCGCCCAGACTGGCACACGAGTCAGCACACTGACCGGCACGCACACCAGCACACTGACGCACTGACCGGCACGCTCACCAGCACACTGACACACTGACCGGCACGCTGGCACCCAGACTGGCACACGAGTCAGCACACTGACCGGCATGCAAACCAGCACACTGACGCACTGACCGGCATGCAAACCAGCACACTGACGCACTGACTGGTACTCCAAAACACCAACTGGCATAACAACACACACCGGGCACACTGACACACAAACCTGCACACCAGCCAGCACTGCAACACACTGACTCTCACACTGATATTGACACACGGGCACACTGACTCTCACACTGATAATGACACACTGACTCTCACACTGATATTGACACACGGGCACACTGACTCTCACACTGATAATGACACACTGACTGTCACACTGATATTGACACACGGGCACACTGACTCTCACACTGATAATGACACACTGACTCTCACACTGATATTGACACACGGGCACACTGACTCTCACACTGATATTGACACACGGGCACACTGACTCTCACACTGATATTGACACACTGACTCTCACACTGATATTGACACACCGGCACACTGACTCTCACACTGATATTGACACACTGACTCTCACACTGATATTGACACACTGACTCTCACACTGATATTGACACACCGGCACACTGACTCTCACACTGATAATGACACACTGACTCTCACACTGATATTGACACACGGGCACACTGACTCTCACACTGATAATGACACACTGACTCTCACACTGATATTGACACACGGGCACACTGACTCTCACACTGATAATGACACACTGACTGTCACACTGATATTGACACACGGGCACACTGACTCTCACACTGATATTGACACACGGGCACACTGACTCTCACACTGATAATGACACACTGACTGTCACACTGATATTGACACACGGGCACACTGACTCTCACACTGATAATGACACACTGACTCTCACACTGATATTGACACACGGGCACACTGACTCTCACACTGATATTGACACACTGACTCTCACACTGATATTGACACACGGGCACACTGACTCTCACACTGATAATGACACACTGACTGTCACACTGATATTGACACACGGGCACACTGACTCTCACACTGATAATGACACACTGACTCTCACACTGATATTGACACACGGGCACACTGACTCTCACACTGATATTGACACACTGACTCTCACACTGATATTGACACACTGACTCTCACACTGATATTGACACACTGACTCTCACACTGATATTGACACACGGGCACACTGACTCTCACACTGATATTGACACACTGACTCTCACACTGATATTGACACACCGGCACACTGACTCTCACACTGATAATGACACACTGACTCTCACACTGATAATGACACACTGACTCTCACACTGATATTGACACACTGACTCTCACACTGATATTGACACACGGGCACACTGACTCTCACACTGATAATGACACACTGACTCTCACACTGATATTGACACACGGGCACACTGACTCTCACACTGATAATGACACACTGACTCTCACACTGATATTGACACACGGGCACACTGACTCTCACACTGATATTGACACACTGACTCTCACACTGATATTGACACACGGGCACACTGACTCTCACACTGATATTGACACACTGACTCTCACACTGATATTGACACACGGGCACACTGACTCTCACACTGATATTGACACACTGACTCTCACACTGATAATGACACACGGGCACACTGACTCTCACACTGATAATGACACACGGGCACACTGACTCTCACACTGATATTGACACACGGGCACACTGACTCTCACACCGATAATGACACACTGACTCTCACACCGATAATGACACACCGGCACACCGACTCTCACACTGATAATGACACACTGACTCTCACACTGATATTGACACACGGGCACACTGACTCTCACACCGATAATGACACACTGACTCTCACACCAATAATGACACACTGACTCTCACACCGATAATGACACACCGGCACACCGACTCTCACACTGATAATGACACACTGACTCTCACACTGATATTGACACACGGGCACACTGACTCTCACACTGATAATGACACACTGACTCTCACACTGATATTGACACACTGGCACACCGACTCTCACACCGATACTGTCTCAGGTGGGGAGGTGGAGGAGGGACATGACAACCAGACCTCTTGCTTTCTCTCCACATGCTCTTGCCTGACTCCTGCTACAGCCCCCCAGCGAGAGAGGAAGAAATGGCAGAGACCACGGTGAGATACCCCTGTCCCGTGTCCACGTGCTCAGTGTGTGTTCAATAATCCAAATATGCCTTAGGTGTCTGCATTATACATGTAATCAGTTTATTTTGATCTTTTCCTAAGAGATTCATGGATCTATAGTGACATTTCAGACAAGAATACAGACCAACCATGGGGTTTTCACAGGTGTTTACTTGGCATTTACCTGTGCTGTACTTACCTGTGCTTGTAGCTCTGCATGGGAGAATATTGCTCGTATGTCCTTCAGAAGGTCTCTGTGCCAGTTTGATTTCTGGGTGTTGTTGGCCTTCCCTGTGCCAGAGTGGACCCTTGTGTTTGGAAAGCTTGAATTTAACGCTCCCTTCACTGCTTCATCATACTGGTTTCTGATGAAGGCGTTAGTGATGGTCTGTCTGATGTGTGTTCCCCCAACCCTCTCCGTCCAGCCCTGGGGGCGCCCAAGGACTCGGAGAACAGCTTGCCCATCCAGGTGGACTATGATGCTTACGACGCCCAGGTGTTCAGACTGCCAGGGCCCTCCCGCACACAGCGCAGCACCAACTTCAGGTACAGGCAGGGTGACAGGTGTGTGCAGGTGTGGGAAGAGAGAGACGGGTGTGTGCAGGTGTGGGAAGAGAGACGGGTGTGTGCAGGTGTGGGAAGAGAGACGGGTGTGTGCAGGTGTGGGAAGAGGGACAGGTGTGGGAAGAGAGAAACGGGCGTGTGCAGGTGTGGGAAGAGAGAGACGGGCGTGTGCAGGTGTGGGAAGAGAGAGACGGGCGTGTGCAGGTGTGGGAAGAGAGAGACGGGCGTGTGCAGGTGTGGGAAGAGAGAGACGGGCGTGTGCAGGTGTGAGAAGAGAGAGACGGGTGTGTGCAGGTGTGGGAAGAGGGAGACGGGCGTGTGCAGGTGTGGGAAGAGAGAGACGGGTGTGTGCAGGTGTAGGAAGAGAGAGACGGGTGTGTGCAGGTGTGGGAAGAGAGAGACAGGCGTGTGCAGGTGTGAGAAGAGAGAGACGGGTGTGTGCAGGTGTGGGAAGAGGGAGACGGGCGTGTGCAGGTGTGGGAAGAGAGAGACGGGTGTGTGCAGGTGTGGGAAGAGAGACGGGTGTGTGCAGGTGTGGGAAGAGAGAGACGGGCGTGTGCAGGTGTGGGAAGAGAGAGACGGGCGTGTGCAGGTGTGGGAAGAGAGAGACGGGCGTGTGCAGGTGTGGGAAGAGAGAGACGGGCGTGTGCAGGTGTGGGAAGAGAGACAGGTGTGTGCAGGTGTGGGAAGAGAAAGATGGGTGTGTGCAGGTGAACAGGGAGGCGTGTGCTGAGAGAACAGGGAGGTGTGTGCTGAGAGAACAGGGAGGCGTGTGCTGAGAGAACAGGGAGGCGTGTGCTGAGAGAACAGGGAGGCGTGTGCTGAGAGAACAGGAGGCGTGTGCTGAGAGAACAGGGAGGCGTGTGCTGAGAGAACAGGGAGGCGTGTGCTGAGAGAACAGGGAGGCGTGTGCTGAGAGAACAGGAGGCGTGTGCTGAGAGAACAGGAGGCGTGTGCTGAGAGAACAGGAGGCGTGTGCTGAGAGAACAGGAGGCGTGTGCTGAGAGAACAGGGAGGTGTGTGCTGAGCGAACAGGGAGGTGTGTGCTGAGAGAACAGGGGGTGTGTGCTGAGAGAACAGGGGGTGTGTGCTGAGAGAACAGGAGGCGTGTGCTGAGAGAACAGGGGGTGTGTGCTGAGAGAACAGGGGGTGTGTGCTGAGAGAACAGGGGGTGTGTGCTGAGAGAACAGGAGGCGTGTGCTGAGAGAACAGGGAGGCGTGTGCTGAGAGAACAGGGAGGCGTGTGCTGAGAGAACAGGGAGGCGTGTGCTGAGAGAACAGGGAGGCGTGTGCTGAGAGAACAGGGAGGCGTGTGCTGAGAGAACAGGAGGCGTGTGCTGAGCGAACAGGGAGGCGTGTGCTGAGCGAACAGGGAGGCGTGTGCTGAGCGAACAGGGAGGCGTGTGCTGAGCGAACAGGGAGGCGTGTGCTGAGCGAACAGGGAGGCGTGTGCTGAGAGAACAGGAGGCGTGTGCTGAGCGAACAGGGAGGCGTGTGCTGAGCGAACAGGGAGGCGTGTGCTGAGCGAACAGGGAGGCGTGTGCTGAGCGAACAGGGAGGCGTGTGCTGAGCGAACAGGGAGGCGTGTGCTGAGCGAACAGGGAGGCGTGTGCTGAGCGAACAGGGAGGCGTGTGCTGAGAGAACAGGAGGTGTGTGCTGAGAGAACAGGGAGGTGTGTGCTGAGCAGGTGGGCAGAGGTCTGCACAAGGTGTGGTTTGGATGTGTGACCCCGCGGCTCCGCTGGCCCGTGCAGGGCGGCGCGTGATCGGGACCGGGAGGCCAGCGGCAGGAAGAGCTCCAGCTCGTGCGACGTGTCGGGGAGCCCCCCGCCCGGCCGGGCCCCCGGGCCCGAGGAGCAGCGCAGCCTGGCGTCGGACGACAGCCTGAGCCGCGTCTCCAACATCCTGCTCATCCCGCGGCCGCCTGCCGCGCAGTACGAGGTCAGCAGCTCGCTGGGGTACACCAGCACACGAGGTGAGGCTCGGCTCTGCTGGCGGCCCGGCCCGGCCCGGCCGGCCCCGGGCTCAGTCTCCGGCTCTCTCTCCCAGAGCTGCTGGAGAAGATGATGGAGTCGCAGCGGGACTCCAGCGCTCCGGGCCGCTTCCACGTGGGCAGCGCGGAGTCGACGCTGCACGTGCGCCCCGGGGGGTACACCCCGCAGCGGGCTCTCATCAACCCCTTCGCCCCGTCCCGCATGCCCATGAAGCTCACCTCCAACCGGCGCCGCTGGATGCACACCTTTCCCGTCGGTGAGACGCTCGGCCCGCGCCCCGCCTCCTCCCTGTACCCCCGGCCACCCACGCCTGTACCCCCCCTGCAGCTCTGTGCTTTGCGGTTCTGTCCAGGCCCGTCCGGGGAGGCGATCCAGATCCACCACCAGACCCGGCAGAACATGGCCGAGCTCCAGGGCAGCGGCCAGAGAGACTCCGCCCACACGTCCGCCGAGCTGCTGGAGCTGGCCTATCACGAGGCCACAGGCCGGTAGGACCCGCCCACCCACAGGGGGAGGGGGAGGGGCCAGACCACAGCGGGGTGCAGCACAGATACACAGATGAACAAGTAATAGGTTTATCCCATGCTGAAAAAAAGAAGAAAGAGAACACAACGTTTCGGCCGTGGAGCCTTCTTCAGGTGTGAGCTTCTTCAGCTTTGCAGCCTACGCATGCTGACGCAGCTACCCACCTGAACTACAGATACACAGATGCTCTGATTGTTCTTTTGGTTTTGGTTTTGCCCTCAATCGAGTCTCTGACATTTAAACGAGCTCCTTGCAAAGATGCAGGGCGGGGTTTCTGGAAAGCATGAGCCTCCTGCCTGAGTGTTTGGTTTTCCTCTTGCTCTCCTGCCTGTCTCTCTGCCCGCCCGCGGGCATAGGCGGTCAGCCGCACGGACGCTGGGCGAGAACAGTTTCTGTCTGAGCGGTGGGGGTGCAGAAGAGTTCGCCAGCAGCCCGGCCAGCAGCAACAGCACAGGTACCCCGACCCCCGACCCCCGACCCCCGACCCCTGACCCCTGGACACCCTGGCACAGGGGATAGTGTTGGCGTGTCGTGTGATGCTGGCATGTTGTGCCCTCAGGGACTCCGCTGAACCGCGGTAGCTCGTTTGAAGACTCGTCGTCCGGCAGCCCAGATCCCAGTGAGTTGTGAATATTGTCGTCTGTGGCGTGTCGTTGTGATTGCAGTGATAGTGTCAGTGCTGTCGCCATCGGGAAGTAGGAACATACCCTGTAAACGTCCGTGTCAGTCGGAGCCGCAGGTCCCTGCAGGACAGGATCAGGATGCAGGCGGAGAGCAGGGAACAGTCCGTTTCCTCCCGAGCCGCAGGTCTGGGTGTTCATGTCCATTCATGCCTGCTGGCATAGAGAGCAAGGAATGTGGAATCTGTCCCTGTCTCTCGCTGTCATATACCCGTTACTCTCTCTCCACAGTCCCTGTCTCTCTCTGTCTGTAGGAGACCCTGTCTCTCTCTCTCCACATTCCCTGTCTCTCTCTGTCTGTAGGAGACCCTGTCTCTCTCTCTCCACATGCCCTGTCTCTCTCTGTCTGTAGGAGACCCTGTCTCTCTCTCTCCACATTCCCTGTCTCTCTCTGTCTGTAGGAGACCCTGTCTCTCTCTCTCCACATTCCCTGTCTCTCTCTGTCTGTAGAAGACCCTG
This sequence comes from Lepisosteus platostomus, assembly GCF_059453375.1. Taxonomy (NCBI): domain Eukaryota; kingdom Metazoa; phylum Chordata; class Actinopteri; order Semionotiformes; family Lepisosteidae; genus Lepisosteus; species Lepisosteus platostomus. The sequence continues at coordinate 3,676,000 of NC_142634.1, forward strand.
TCTCTCTCTCTCCACAGTCCCTGTCTCTCTGTCTGTAGGAGACCCTGTGTCTCTCTCTGCAGTCCCTCTCTCTCTCTGTCTGTAGGAGACCCTGTGTCTCTCTCTGCAGTCCCTCTCTCTCTCTGTCTGTAGGAGACCCTGTGTCTCTCTCTGCAGTCCCTCTCTCTTTCTGTCTGTAGGAGACCCTGTCTCTCTCTGCAGTCCCTCTCTCTCTCTGTCTGTAGGAGACCCTGTGTCTCTCTCTGCAGTCCCTCTCTCTCTCTGTCTGTAGGAGACCCTGTGTCTCTCTCTGCAGTCCCTGTCTCTCTGTCTGTAGGAGACCCTGTCTCTCTCTCTGCAGTCATGCTAAAAACTGGCTGCTCTTCTCTAAATAACCCAGCAGATCCAATAACAATTGTTGATTATGTGCAATTACGGGCATGTATTGATTATGTGCAATTACGGGCATGTATTGATTATGTGCAATTACGGGCATGTATTGATTATGTGCAGCACGGGCATGTATTGATTATGTGCAGCACGGGCATGTATTGATTATGTGCAGCACGGGCATGTATTGATTATGTGCAGCATGAGCATGTATGGATTATGTGCAGCACGGGCATGTATTGATTATGTGCAGCATGAGCATGTATGGATTATGTGCAGCATGAACATGTATGGATTATGTGCAGCATGAACATGTATTGATTATGTGCAGTACCGGCATGTATCGATTACGTGTGGCATGAACATGTAGCGATTATGTGATGCACGGGCTTGTGGTCCCATGTGAACCATCGGTCAGCTCTGCTCTCTGTGCGAGTCGTTAACCCTCACCTGCACGCCGGAGGCTGCAACTGTCTTGCATGAGGAACAGGAGGTTGTCACTGTGATTCACGTTGAGAGCAGCGATACTGACACTCTCCTTTCTTTCTCTTTCTCCCGTTGTCTGTCCCTCTCTCTCGCTCCTCTCTGCCTCGATGGTTCTGTGCTTGGTCCCCTTCGCTCTGTCTCCCCCACGCTCTCCCCCTGCGCTGTGGGCGTGGGCTGTGCTGCTCTGACAGCTGTGGTGCTGTCTGCTCCCCCCACAGTGCCGGGATTCTGCTGCACCGTCGGGGTGGACTGGAAGTCCCTGACCACCCCCGCCTGCCTGCCCCTCACCACTGACTACTTCCCCGACAGGCAGAGCCTGCAGAACGACTACACTGAGGGCTGCTATGACCTGCTGCCCCAGACTGACCTGGACAGGTCTGGGAGAGAGGGAGAGGAGAGAGGGAGAGGAGAGAGGGAGAGGAGAGAGGGAGAGGAGAGAGGGAGAGGAGAGAGGGAGAGGAGAGAGGGAGAGGAGAGAGGGAGAGGAGAGGGAGGAGAGAGGGAGGAGAGGGGAGAAGAGAGAGGGGAGAGGATAGAGGGAGCAGGGAGGAGAAGGGAGAGGGAGCAGGGAGGAGAAGGGAGAGGGAGGAGGGAAGAGAAGAGGGAGGAGAAGGGAGAGGGAGGAGAAGGGAGAGGGAGGAGGGAAGAGAAGAGAGGGGAGAGGGAGGAGAAGAGAGAGGGGAGAGGGAGGAGAAGAGAGAGGGGAGAGGGAGGAGAAGAGAGAGGGGAGAGGGAGGAGAAGAGAGAGGGGAGAGGGAGGAGAAGAGAGAGGGGAGAGGGGGTGAGAAGAGGGAGGAGAGAGAAGGGAGCAGGAGGGGGGGGGAACAGGAGGGGGGAAGGGTGCAGAGGGGAGGAAATGAGAGGAGAGAAGGTGAGGGGAGGAGGGAAGAGGCAAGAGGAGGTGGGGGCAGGAGAGGGAAGAGGGAGAAGGGATAAGAGAGAGGAGAGAAGGAGGGGCTGGGTGGGTTTGGAGGGGAGGAGGAAGAGGCAGGAGAGGGAGAGGAGAGGTGCTGAGAGGAAGATGGAGGGAGGAGGCGGGGGAGGGTCACGAGGGTCTGCTGTCAGAAGAGGGAGGGGGAGGGTCTGTCCTGCTCATCTCCGTGTCGACGCCCCCTGCAGGCGAGAGGACGACGCGCCGGTGCTGACCGCCCCCCAGGTGTTTGAGGAGTTCATCTGCCAGCGCCTGATGCAGGGCTACCAGCTGATCGTCCAGCCCCGGAACAGGACCCCCCCGCCCTCCAGCGCCCCCCCACTCAGCAGCAGCCCCCTCTACTCCAGAGGTACGGGGGGGATGGATGGGGGGGTCTCTTCGGGCCCCTGCCTCTCTTACACCTGCGCCGTGTCTCTCCCCAGGGCTGGTGTCCCGCAAGAGGCCAGAGGAGGAAGAGAGTCAGTATTGGCTCAGTATGGGCCGCACCTTCCACAAGGTGTGTCTGAAGGACAAGATCATCACCGTCACGCGGTACCTGCCCAAGTGAGTGACCTCCCTGCACTGTTACTGTCCTTGTGAAGTGACCTCCCTGCGCTGTGTTACTGTCCTTGTGACGTGACCTCACTGCTCTGTGTTACTATCCTTCTGATGTGACCACACTGCTCTGTTACCATCCTTGTCACCTGACCTCACTGTGCTGTGTTACCGTCCTTGTGACTTGACCTCACTGCTCTGTGTTACCGTCCTTGTGAACTCACTGCGCTGTGTTACTGTCCTTGTGACTTGACCTCTCTGCGCTGTTACTGTCCTTGGGACGTGACCTCCCTGCTCTGTGTTACCGTCCTTGTGACTTCACCACACTGCTCTGTATTACTGTCCTTGGGATGTGACCTCACTGCTCTGTGTTACCGTCCTTGGGACGTGACCTCACTGCGCTGTGTTACCATCTTTGTGACGTGACCTCCCTGCACTGTTACCGTCCTTGTGACTTGACCACACTGCTCTGTGTTACTGTCCTTCTGACCTCACTGCGCTGTGTTAACGTCCTTGTGACCTCACTGTGCTGTGTTACCGTCCTTCAGACGTGACCTCACTGTGCCGTGTTACCGTCCTTGTGACTTGATCACACTGCTCTGTGTAACCGTCCTTGTGACCTCACTGCGCTGTTACCATCTTTGTGACGATACCTCCCTGCGCTGTTACCGTCCTTGTGACTTGACCACACTGCTCTGTGTTACTGTCCTTGTGATGTGACCTCACTGCGCTGTGTTACTGTCCTTGTGATGTGACCTCACTGCGCTGTGTTACTGTCCTTGTGATGTGACCTCACTGCGCTGTGTTACTGTCCTTGTGATGTGACCTCCCTGCGCTGTTACCGTCCTTGTGACCTGACTTCACTGCTCTGTGTTACCGTCCTTGTGACCTCACTGCGCTTTGTTACTGTCCTTGTGACGTGACCTCCCTGCGCTGTTACCGTCCTTGTGACCTGACTTCACTGCTCTGTGTTACCGTCCTTGTGACCTCACTGCGCTTTGTTACTGTCCTTGTGACGTGACCTCCCTGCGCTGTTACCGTCCTTGTGACGTGACCACACTGCTCTGTGTTACCGTCCTTCTGACCTCACTGCCCTGTGTTACCGTCCTTGTCACCAGACCTCACTGCGCTGTGTTACCGTTCTTGTGACCTCACTGTGCTGTGTTACCGTCCTTGGGACGTGACCTCACTGCTCTGTGTTACCGTCCTTGGGACTTGACCACACTGCGCTGTGTTACCGTCCTTATGACTTGACCTCACTGCGCTGTGTTACCGTCCTTGTGACCTCACTGCGCTGTGTTACTATCTTTGTGACGTGACCTCCCTGCGCTGTTACCGTCCTTGTGACTTGACCACACTGCTCTGTGTTACTGTCCTTGTGAACTCACTGCGCTGTGTTACTGTCCTTGTGACGTGACCTCCCTCCGCTGTTACCGTCCTTGTGACATGACCTCACTCCGCTGTTACTGTCCTTGTGACATGACCTCACTGCGCTGTGTTACCGTCCTTGTGACATGACCTCACTGCGCTGTGTTACCGTCCTTGTGACATGACCTCACTGCGCTGTGTTACCGTCCTTGTGACGTGACCTCACTATGCTGTGTTACCGTCCTTGTGACTTGACCTCACTGCTCTGTGTTACCGTCCTTGTGAACTCACTGCGCTGTGTTACTGTCCTTGTGACTTGACCTCACTGCTCTGTGTTACCGTCCTTGTGAACTCACTGCGCTGTGTTACTGTCCTTGTGACTTGACCTCCCTGCGCTGTTACTGTCCTTGTGACTTCACCACACTGCTCTGTATTACTGTCCTTGGGATGTGACCTCACTGCTCTGTGTTACCGTCCTTGGGACGTGACTCACTGCGCTGTGTTACCGTCCTTGTGACCTCACTGCGCTGTGTTACCGTCCTTGTGACCTCACTGCGCTGTGTTACCGTCCTTGTGACCTCACTGCGCTGTGTTACCGTCCTTGTGACCTCACTGCGCTGTGTTACCATCTTTGTGACGATACCTCACTGCGCTGTTACTGTCCTTGTGACGTGCCCTCCCTGCACTGTTACTGTCCTTGTGACTTGACCACACTGCGCTGTGTTACTGTCCTTGTGACCTCACTGTGCTGTGTTACCGTCCTTCAGACGTGACCTCACTGTGCTGTGTTACTGTCCTTGTGACCTCACTGTGCTGTGTTACCGTCCTTCAGACGTGACCTCACTGTGCTGTGTTACCGTCCTTGTGACTTGACCACACTGCTCTGTGTAACCGTCCTTGTGACCTCACTGCGCTGTGTTAACGTCCTTGTGACCTCACTGTGCTGTGTTACCATCTTTGTGACGTTACCTCCCTGCGCTGTTACCGTCCTTGTGACTTGACCACACTGCTCTGTGTTACTGTCCTTGTGATGTGACCTCACTGCGCTGTGTTACTGTCCTTGTGATGTGACCTCCCTGCGCTGTTACCGTCCTTGTGACCTGACTTCACTGCTCTGTGTTACCGTCCTTGTGACCTCACTGCGCTGTGTTACCGTCCTTGTCACCAGACCTCACTGCGCTGTGTTACCGTTCTTGTGACCTCACTGTGCTGTGTTACCGTCCTTGGGACGTGACCTCACTGCTCTGTGTTACCGTCCTTGGGACTTGACCACACTGCTCTGTGTTACCGTCCTTATGACTTGACCTCACTGCGCTGTGTTACCGTCCTTGTGACCTCACTGCGCTGTGTTACTATCTTTGTGACGTGACCTCCCTGCGCTGTTACCGTCCTTGTGACTTGACCACACTGCTCTGTGTTACCGTCCTTCTGACCTCACTGCGCTGTGTTACCGTCCTTGTGACGTGACCTCCCTGCGCTGTTACCGTCCTTGTGACATGACCTCACTCCGCTGTTACTGTCCTTGTGACGTGACCTCCCTGCGCTGTGTTACTGTCCTTGTGACGTGACCTCCCTGCCCTGTGTTACCGTCCTTGTGACGTGACCTCCCTGCGCTGTTACCGTCCTTGGGACGTGACCTCACTGCTCTGTGTTATCGTCCTTGTGACTTGACCACACTGCTCTGTGTTACCGTCCTTGTGACCTCACTGCGCTGAGTTACCGTTCTTATGACTTGACCTCACTGTGCTGTGTTACCGTTCTTGTGACCTCACTGTGCTGTGTTACCGTCCTTGTGACTTGACCACACTGCTCTGTTACTGTCCTTGTGACGTGACCTCACTGCTCTGTTACTGTCCTTGTGACGTGACCTCACTGCTCTGTTACTGTCCTTGTGACATGACCTCACTGCTCTGTTACTTTCCTTGTGACGTGATCTCACTGCGCTGTGTTACTGTCCTTGTGACGTGACCTCACTGCGCTTTTACTGTCCTTGTGACGTGACCCCCCTGCTCTGTGTTACTGTCCTTGTGACGTGACCCCCCTGCTCTGTGTTACTGTCCTTGTGACGTGACCTCACTGCTCTGTGTTACTGTCCTTGTGACGTGACCTCCCTGCCCTGTGTTACTGTCCTTGTGACGTGACCCCCCTGCTCTGTGTTACTGTCCTTGTGACGTGACCCCCCTGCTCTGTGTTACTGTCCTTGTGACGTGATCTCACTGCTCTATTACTGTCCTTGTGACGTTACCTCCCTGCCCTGTGTTACTGTCCTTGTGACGTGACCTCACTGCGCTGTTACTGTCCTTGTGACGTGACCTCACTGCTCTGTTACTGTCCTTGTGATGGGACCTCCCTGCCCTGTGTTACTGTCCTTGTGACGTGACCTCACTGCCCTGTGTTACTGTCCTTGTGACGTGACCTCCCTGCCCTGTGTTACTGTCCTTGTGACGTGACCTCACTGCTCTGTGTTACTGTCCTTGTGACGTGACCTCCCTGCCCTGTGTTACTGTCCTTGTGACGTGACCTCACTGCCCTGTGTTACTGTCCTTGTGACGTGACCTCACTGCTCTGTGTTACTGTCCTTGTGACGTGACCTCCCTGCCCTGTGTTACTGTCCTTGTGACGTGACCTCACTGCTCTGTGTTACTGTCCTTGTGACGTGACCTCCCTGCCCTGTGTTACTGTCCTTGTGACGTGACCTCACTGCTCTGTGTTACTGTCCTTGTGACGTGACCTCCCTGCCCTGTGTTACTGTCCTTGTGACGTGACCTCCCTGCCCTGTGTTACTGTCCTTGTGATGTGACCTCCCTGCCCTGTGTTACTGTCCTTGTGACGTGACCTCACTGCTCTGTGTTACTGTCCTTGTGACGTGACCTCCCTGCCCTGTGTTACTGTCCTTGTGACGTGACCTCCCTGCCCTGTGTTACTGTCCTTGTGACGTGACCTCACTGCTCTGTGTTACTGTCCTTGTGACGTGACCTCATCGCCCTGTGTTACTGTCCTTGTGATGTGACCTCCCTGCCCTGTGTTACTGTCCTTGTGACGTGACCTCCCTGCGCTGTGTTGCATTCTTGTTCTTGTTGTGACGTGTGTCTCTGGGGTGCTGTGCTTTCTCTCAGGTACCCCTATGAATGTGCTCAGATCCAGTATAGCTACAGTCTGTGTCCCTCCCACTCGGACGGTCACTTCCAGTCCTGCTGGGTGGAGTTCAGCCACGAGCGTCTGGAGGAGTACAAGTGGAATTACCTGGACCAGTACATCTGCTCGGCCGGATCCGAGGACTTCAGGTACTGAGAGGGGGAGGGCGGAGCACGGCGAGAAGGGTGATTCTCTTCCCTCTTCACTTATCCCCTCTCTCCCGCTGTGTCTGATATTCCTGTGACTCCCGTCTCTCTCCTCTCTCCCGCTGTGTCTGATATTCCGGTGACTCCCGGCTCTCTCCTCTCTCCCGCTGTGTCTGATATTTCTGTGACTCCCGTCTCTCTCCTCTCTCCCGCTGTGTCTGATATTCCTGTGACTCCCGGCTCTCTCCTCTCTCCCGCTGTGTCTGATATTCCTGTGACTCCCGTCTCTCTCCTCTCTCCCGCTGTGTCTGATATTCCGGTGACTCCCGTCTCTCTCCTCTCTCCCGCTGTGTCTGATATTCCGGTGACTCCCGGCTCTCTCCTCTCTCCCGCTGTGTCTGATATTCCTGTGACTCCCGGCTCTCTCCTCTCTCCCGCTGTGTCTGATATTCCGGTGACTCCCGGCTGTGTCTGATATTCCGGTGACTCCTGGCTCTCTCCTCTCTCCCGCTGTGTCTGATATTTCTGTGACTCCCGGCTCTCTCCTCTCTCCCGCTGTGTCTGATATTCCGGTGACTCCCGGCTGGGTCTGATATTCCGGTGACTCCCGGCTCTCTCCTCTCTCCCGCTGTGTCTGATATTCCGGTGACTCCCGGCTCTCTCCTCTCTCCCGCTGTGTCTGCTATTCCGGTGACTCCCGGCTCTCTCCTCTCTCCCGCTGTGTCTGATATTCCGGTGACTCCCGGCTCTCTCCTCTCTCCCGCTGTGTCTGATATTCCGGTGACTCCCGGCTCTCTCCTCTCTCCCGCTGTGTCTGATATTCCGGTGACTCCCGGCCCTCTCCTCTCTCCCGCTGTGTCTGATATTCCGGTGACTCCCGGCCCTCTCCTCTCTCCCGCTGTGTCTGATATTCCGGTGACTCCCGGCCCTCTCCTCTCTCCCGCTGTGTCTGATATTCCGGTGACTCCCGGCTCTCTCCTCTCTCCCGCTGTGTCTGATATTCCGGTGACTCCCGGCTCTCTCCCAGCCTGATCGACTCCCTGAAGTTCTGGCGAACGCGGTTCCTGCTGCTGCCGGCGTGCGTGTCGGCGGTGCGGCGGATGGCGGAGGGCGATGGGCGCTGTGATGTGTACGGCGACCGGCCGCACGGTGAGGCCGACGACTGGGCCCTGCTGGACGGCTTCATCCGCTTCACTGAAGGGCTGAACCGCATCCGGCGCCGGCACCGCTCGGACCGCATGATCCGGGTCAGTCGCTGGGAGTGGCAGGAAGGAGGCCTGAGAGGGGCTCTCGGTCGCGTTGTTGACAGTAATGATTCCTCACACTTCTATAGCACTATTCTGGACTCTCCACTGACAGCTCTTTATAGGTAATGGGGAATCCCACTACCGCCACCAGTGTGCAGCCCCACCTGGGTGATGCACCAGTCTGCTCCCCACACACCAGCTCTCAGTGGGGAGGAGAGCAGAGTGATGGAGCCAGTTCAGAGATGGGGATTATTATTAAATTTAATTCAATATATTTTTATATAGCACCTTTCACAACAAGGTTGCCCCCAAGGCGCTTAACGAAGCAACTGACCATACATGTTGTGAACACAGAACAGAAAAGACCAGAAGACAATGGAGGAGAGGAACCAAAAACTCCTTAGTAAGAAGAAAATAAACCTTTAGGTGTCCAAGGTCAACTGGCTGCCCAACCCCTTTGGGCATGCTAACATTATACAATTAAAAAAAAAGGAAGAAATGAATGTTTTCATGTTTTCTGTATGTCAGTACTCTATGCAGTTCTCTGTAGACCAGCAAAAACGATGTCCCTCTTGGATCCATGGCAGTGATGCAGCATCCAACTCAGATGGTACCCAGCCCGGGCGCCATCCGGGCATGTGGGGAGGAGAATAGGATAGTTGGGTCAGAGCAGATGTATCTACCTGGTGGGCCAACACAGAGACACACAATGGCATGGACAGCAGCCCCAGCAGCCATGGTTGCAGCAGGCTATGATGTAAGGTGTGAGCAGGCTAGGCTGAAGTAATAGGTCTTCAGTTTGGATTTGAACACTGAGATTGACTCGGCATCCCGAATATGGGGTGGGAGAGTCTTCCATAAGCTAGGGGCCCTGTAACTAAAGGCTTTTATTGCCAGCTGTTTTTTATTAATGTATGGAATATGAAGAAGACCTGCAGAAGACCTTCTGTGATCTAAGCGGGAGACGTGGATGGTAAACATGAATAAGTTCCATTAGATAGACAGGTGCCTGACCTCTGAGAGCCTTGTAAGTAAGTAGAAGGATTTTGACAGGAAGCCAATGAAGAGAGCTAAGTATAGGGGTTATATGGTTGTACTTTCTACTCCTATTAACAATTCCAGCTGCTGCATTCTGAATTCGCTGTAAGGTGTTGAAAGAGTGTTGGGTGCTCCCTGATAGTAGGGCATTGCAGTAGCCTAACCTGCTGTATACAAGAGCATGTATTAACTTCTCTGTGTCTTCAGTGGAGACAAACTGCTTTCGTTTGGCAATATTTCTTAACTGCAGCAAGCATGTTTTAGATACTGTTTTAACATGAGTTAAATGAGAGCCTTGTGTCTAATATAACACCTAGGTTATGTGCAGAGTCTTTGAGGCAAATTTTTTAATCCTCTGAGTTAAGTGCTGAAGTTATAGTAGTCCTATCAGTATTGTTGCCTCCAAACAACAGAACCTCAGTTTTATCAGAGTTGAGTAACAAAAAGTTTTCACACATCCAATCTTTACTTCATTAATGCAATTAACTAAAGTAATAATAGAAGAGTTGTCGTTTGGTGTAAACAAAATGTATATTTGAGTGTCATCAGCATATGAATGAAAGTTAATATTATTTTTTCGTATTATCTTACCAAGCGGCAGCATGTAGGGATTTTTAATGACACAGAGAGTCAGGACCTCAGTTTTACGTCTCATCCGAAGGACGGCGCCTGTTTACAGTATAGTGTCCCCGTCACTATACTGGGGCGTTAGGACCCACACAGACCGCAGGGTGAGCGCCCCCTGCAGGCCCCACTAACACCTCTTCCAGCAGCAACCTTAGTTTTTCCCAGGAGTCTCTCCTCCAGGTACTGACCAGGCTCACACCTGCTGGGCTTCAGTGGGGCTGCCGGTGGGGAGCTGCAGGGTGATATGGCTGCCAGTGGCGAGCTGCAGGGTGATATGGCTGCCAGTGGCGAGCTGCAGGGTGATATGGCTGCCGGCTGCTGTTGATCAGTTTCGGTCTTCAATCCCCCTCACAGAAGGGAGCAGCGATGAAGGGTCTGCCGGTGTCGGGGCCGCTGGCTGCCTACCCCCAGGAGCCCACAGCGCCCCCTGTGGGCAAGAAGGGAACTTCGGCCCTGTCAGCCTTGCTGGAGATGGAGGCGAATCACAAGTGAGTTCCCGCCGCCCTCTGGTGATGGAGTGTCGCGTTGCGGTGCGTCTGGCTCGCTGCGGGGCTGGGCCGTCTCGCGGCTAACGATGCGCTGTGCTTCCCGAGCAGGAGCCTTGAGGAGCATCAGGCCGCAATGCTGGCTGGGAAATCTGCAGCTCCGCCGAGCGACACGGTGGCTGTTGCCATGACGCCGACTTTTGTGGACAGCCCCCGAAAGGTGAGCAGGAGGGGGCTGGGGCGCGGGCGCGTGCTGTGGTGCAGCTGGGAGCCCCGGCGCTGGGTGCTGAAAGCCCTGTTCGCTCTGTGCTGTCTGCTGTGGGTTGTGGTCCTGTGGTGGTTGTGTTCTTTAGCTCTCTGTGCTCTTTTCTCTCCTCCTCCCTGCGCCCGTCTCTCCTCCTCCCTCCCTGTCTCCCTCTCTCTGCGCTGACAGGACGGGGCCTTCCTCCTGGAGTTTGTTCGCAGCCCTCGCTCCTCCTCCATCTTCCACCCCCAGGTCAGTGACCCTGCTCCTCTGCCCCCGGGGTTTAGTTAAGACTCCTCTCCTGCCCCTCAGCTGCGTGTGTCTGAAATCCCCCGGCTGTGTGTCCAGTTGCTGCCTCTCTCGTTTACTGAGCTCGTTTGTCTGCCCATCAACTCAAGTCCCAGCATGCGGTGACAGCGATGGAGTGGTGTGTCACACGTGTGTGCGCCAGGATGCTCTGTCTGTCTGTCTGTCTGTCTGTCTGTCTGTCTGTCTGTCTGTCTGTCTGTCTGTCTGTCTGTCTGTCTGTCTGTCTGTCTGTCTGTCTGTCTGTCTGTCTGTCTGTCTGTCTTGGTTAAATGCTCAGTGATCCCTGCTGATCTCTGTCTGTCTGTCTGTCTGTCTGTCTGTCTGTCTGTCTGTCTGTCTGTCTGTCTGTCTGTCTGTCTGTCTGTCTGTCTGTCTGTCTGTCTGTCTTGGTTAAATGCTCAGTGATCCCTGCTGATGTCTGTCTGTCTGTCTGTCTGTCTGTCTGTCTGTCTGTCTGTCTGTCTGTCTGTCTGTCTGTCTGTCTGCCTGCCTGCCTGCCTGCCTGCCTGCCTGGATTCATGCTCAGTGCTCCCTGCTGATCTCTGTCTGTCTGTCTGAAACAACATCCAGAAACCCCAGTCCAGCTCTGGGGGGTGGGGGGATCGGACTGTGCTGTAGAAGGTGCAGTTTTCTGTTTGAAACTTACGACTGCGACTCCTGTGCTGGCCTAGATGTCAGTGGATCAGACAGCAACCAATCCCGTGGAGAGCGGAGTGACAGAGAAGCCAGCTGTCCAATCAGGAGAGAGGACTGGACCCGGGGGCTTTAACCAGCTGGGGGGTCCAGTTGGGTCTCAGAATTCTGGAGAGGCGGGGCCACCATCTGGAGTTGCTACGGAGAACAGGTATATGTTCAGAAGGTGACTTTCAAATGTCACTTTGTGAGCACAGTAAATGAATTGTGTATGTTATCTATCAAGAATATATATCAAAATGTCTGTAGTTACAAAACTCAATTTTTAGCACAATCTAGAATGAGGAACATACTTCTTAGTGCAAGATGCAGGGCTCCGCAGTGCTGCTCATGTCTGTCCTGTGCTCCTGCAGTGCCCAGGCCCCAGGAGCGTCCAGCCTGACCTCCTCCTCCACACTGACGGAGATACTGGAAGCTCTCAAGCACCCGACGTGAGACAACAGTGCCATCTGGCCTGTCGTGGTGGGGTGTGGAGATGTGTGTGCTGTTGAGATGTGTGTGCGGCCTGTGTGTGCTGTTGAGATACGTGTGTGCAGCCTGTGTGTGCTGTTGAGATACGTGTGTGCAGCGTGTGTGTGTGCTGTTGAGATGTGTGTGCTGTTGAGATACGTGTGTGTGTGCAGCCTGTGTGTGCTGTTGAGATACGTGTGTGCAGCGTGTGTGTGTGCTGTTGAGATACGTGTGTGCAGCGTGTGTGTGTGCTGTTGAGATACGTGTGTGTGCAGCGTGTGTGTGTGCTGTTGAGATGTGTGTGCTGTTGAGATACGTGTGTGTGTGCAGCCTGTGTGTGCTGTTGAGATGTGTGTGCAGCGTGTGTGTGTGCTGTTGAGATACGTGTGTGTGCAGCGTGTGTGTGTGCTGTTGAGATACGTGTGTGTGTGCAGCGTGTGTGTGTGCAGCGTGTGTGTGTGCAGCTGAGATGTGTGTGCTGTTGAGATGTGTGTGCTGTTGAGATACGTGTGTGTGTGCAGCCTGTGTGTGCTGTTGAGATACGTGTGTGCAGCGTGTGTGTGTGCTGTTGAGATACGTGTGTGTGCAGCGTGTGTGTGTGCTGTTGAGATGTGTGTGCTGTTGAGATACGTGTGTGTGTGCAGCCTGTGTGTGCTGTTGAGATGTGTGTGCAGCGTGTGTGTGTGCTGTTGAGATACGTGTGTGTGCAGCGTGTGTGTGTGCTGTTGAGATACGTGTGTGTGTGCAGCGTGTGTGTGTGCAGCGTGTGTGTGTGCAGCTGAGATGTGTGTGCTGTTGAGATGTGTGTGCTGTTGAGATGTGTGTGCAGCCTGTGTGTGCAGCCTGTGTGTGCTGTTGAGATACGTGTGCACACCCTTGTGCTGAGGGGTGTGTGCAGTGTGTGTGTGCGGGTGTTGAGGGGTGTGTACACCCTCGTGTTGAGGGATGTGTGCAGTGTGTGGGGGGGTGTTGAGGGATGTGTGCAGTGTGAATTTGTTTTTTTGGATGTGGTGTGTGTGTGTTGTGAATTTGTGTTGTGTGTACATTGTGAATTTGGGGTACTATCTGCTCCTTGTGAATTTGGGGGTTCTGTGTCCTGCAGGACCGGGGTGCAGCTCCTCCCTGAGCAGAAGGGTCTTCCTCCCAACTGCTTCATCAGTGCGGAGGTCGTTCACTGGCTGGTCAGCAACGTGGAGGGCGTGGCTACGCAGGGCATGGCCATTGACATCATGCAGGTACCGCCCCTCGGCCCGCCCCGCCTGTACCTGTAGCAGCCAGTCTGCCTGATCCCTCTGTCTGTCTGTCTGCATCTGACCCTGCATCTGTCTGTCTGACCCTGCATCTGTCTGTCTGACCCTGCATCTGTCTGTCTCTGTCTGACTGCATCTGACCCTGCGTCTGTCTGACCCTGCATCTGTCTGTCTGACTACATCTGACCCTGCGTCTGTCTCACCCTGCGTCTGTCTGTCTGTCTCTCTCTGTCCGACTGCATCTGACCCTGCGTCTGTATGACCCTGTCTCTCTGTCTGTCTACATCTGACCCTGCGTCTGTCTGTCTGTCTCTGTCTGACTGCATCTGACCCTGCGTCTGTCTGACCCTGCATCTGTCTGTCTGACTACATCTGACCCTGCGTCTGTCTCACCCTGCGTCTGTCTGTCTGTCTCTCTCTGTCCGACTGCATCTGACCCTGCGTCTGTATGACCCTGTCTCTCTGTCTGTCTGCATCTGACCCTGCATCTGTCTGTCTCTGTCTGACTGCATCTGACCCTGCGTCTGTCTGACCCTGCATCTGTCTGTCTGACTACATCTGACCCTGCGTCTGTCTCACCCTGCGTCTGTCTGTCTGTCTCTCTCTGTCCGACTGCATCTGACCCTGCGTCTGTATGACCCTGTCTCTCTGTCTGTCTACATCTGACCCTGCGTCTGTCTGTCTGTCTCTGTCTGACTGCATCTGACCCTGCGTCTGTCTGACCCTGCATCTGTCTGTCTGACTACATCTGACCCTGCGTCTGTCTCACCCTGCGTCTGTCTGTCTGTCTCTCTCTGTCCGACTGCATCTGACCCTGCGTCTGTATGACCCTGTCTCTCTGTCTGTCTACATCTGACCCTGCGTCTGTCTGTCTGTCTCTGTCTGACTGCATCTGACCCTGCGTCTGTATGACCCTGTCTCTCTGTCTGTCTACATCTGACTCTGCGTCTGTCTGTCTGTCTCTGTCTGACTGCATCTGACCCTGCGTCTGTCTGACCCTGCATCTGTCTGTCTGACTACATCTGACCCTGCGTCTGTCTCACCCTGCGTCTGTCTGTCTGTCTCTCTCTGTCCGACTGCATCTGACCCTGCGTCTGTATGACCCTGTCTCTCTGTCTGTCTACATCTGACCCTGCGTCTGTCTGTCTGTCTCTGTCTGACTGCATCTGACCCTGCGTCTGTCTGACCCTGCATCTGTCTGTCTGTCTACATCTGACCCTGCGTCTGTCTGTCTGTCTCTGTCTGACTGCATCTGACCCTGCGTCTGTCTGACCCTGCATCTGTCTGTCTGACTACATCTGACCCTGCTTCTGTCTCACCCTGCGTCTGTCTGTCTGTCTCTCTCTGTCCGACTGCATCTGACCCTGCATCTGTATGACCCTGTCTCTCTGTCTGTCTACATCTGACCCTGCGTCTGTCTGTCTGTCTCTGTCTGACTGCATCTGACCCTGCGTCTGTCTGACCCTACATCTGTCTCTCTCTTTCTGACTACGTCTGACCCTGCGTCTGTCTGTCTCTGTCTGACTGCATCTGACCCTGCGTCTGTCTGACCCTACATCTGTCTCTCTCTTTCTGACTACGTCTGACCCTGCGTCTGTCTGTCTCTCTGACTACATCTGACCCTGCGTCTGTCTGACCCTACATCTGTCTCTCTCTTTCTGACTACATCTGACCCTGCGTCTGTCTGTCTGTCTCTGACTACATCTGACCCTGCGTCTGTCTGTCTCTGACTACATCTGACCCTACATCTGTCTGTCTCTGACTACATCTGACCCTGCGTCTGTCTGTCTCTCTCTCTGTCTGACTACATCTGACCCTGCATCTGTCTGTCTGTCTGACTACATCTGACCCTGCGTCTGTCTGTCTGACCCTGCATCTGTCTGCATCTGTCTGTCTTTGTCTGACCCTGCGTCTGTCTGACCCTGCGTCTGTCTGACCCTGCGTCTGTCTGTCTCTGTCTGACTACATCTGACCCTGCGTCTGTCTGTCTGTCTCTGTCTGACTACATCTGACCCTGCGTCTGTCTGTCTGACCCTGCATCTGTCTGTCTCTGTCTGACTACATCTGACCCTGCGTCTGTCTGACCCTGCGTCTGTCTGACTGCATCTGACCCTGCGTCTGTCTGACACTGCGTCTGTCTGACTGCATCTGACCCTGCGTCTGTCTGACCCTGCATCTGTCTGTCTCTGTCTGACTGCATCTGACCCTGCGTCTGTCTGACCCTGCATCTGTCTGTCTCTGTCTGACTGCATCTGACCCTGCGTCTGTATGACCCTGTCTCTCTGTCTGTCTACATCTGACTCTGCGTCTGTCTGTCTGTCTCTGTCTGACTGCATCTGACCCTGCGTCTGTCTGACCCTGCATCTGTCTGTCTGACTGCATCTGACCCTGCGTCTGTCTGACCCTGCATCTGTCTGTCTGACTACATCTGACCCTGCGTCTGTCTCACCCTGCGTCTGTCTGTCTGTCTCTCTCTGTCCGACTGCATCTGACCCTGCGTCTGTATGACCCTGTCTCTCTGTCTGTCTACATCTGACCCTGCGTCTGTCTGTCTGTCTCTGTCTGACTGCATCTGACCCTGCGTCTGTCTGACCCTGCATCTGTCTGTCTGTCTACATCTGACCCTGCGTCTGTCTGTCTGTCTCTGTCTGACTGCATCTGACCCTGCGTCTGTCTGACCCTGCATCTGTCTGTCTGACTACATCTGACCCTGCTTCTGTCTCACCCTGCGTCTGTCTGTCTGTCTCTCTCTGTCCGACTGCATCTGACCCTGCATCTGTATGACCCTGTCTCTCTGTCTGTCTACATCTGACCCTGCGTCTGTCTGTCTGTCTCTGTCTGACTGCATCTGACCCTGCGTCTGTCTGACCCTACATCTGTCTCTCTCTTTCTGACTACGTCTGACCCTGCGTCTGTCTGTCTCTGTCTGACTGCATCTGACCCTGCGTCTGTCTGACCCTACATCTGTCTCTCTCTTTCTGACTACGTCTGACCCTGCGTCTGTCTGTCTCTCTGACTACATCTGACCCTGCGTCTGTCTGACCCTACATCTGTCTCTCTCTTTCTGACTACATCTGACCCTGCGTCTGTCTGTCTGTCTCTGACTACATCTGACCCTGCGTCTGTCTGTCTCTGACTACATCTGACCCTACATCTGTCTGTCTCTGACTACATCTGACCCTGCGTCTGTCTGTCTCTCTCTCTGTCTGACTACATCTGACCCTGCGTCTGTCTGACCCTGCATCTGTCTGTCTGTCTGACTACATCTGACCCTGCGTCTCTCTGTCTCGTTCTGACTACATCTGACCCTGCGTCTGTCTGTCTGTCTCTCTCTGTCTGACTACATCTGACCCTGCATCTGTCTGTCTGTCTGACTACGTCTGACCCTGCGTCTGTCTGTCTGACCCTGCATCTGTCTGCATCTGTCTGTCTTTGTCTGACCCTGCGTCTGTCTGACCCTGCGTCTGTCTGACCCTGCGTCTGTCTGTCTCTGTCTGACTACATCTGACCCTGCGTCTGTCTGTCTGTCTCTGTCTGACTACATCTGACCCTGCGTCTGTCTGTCTGACCCTGCATCTGTCTGTCTCTGTCTGACTACATCTGACCCTGCGTCTGTCTGACCCTGCGTCTGTCTGACTGCATCTGACCCTGCGTCTGTCTGACACTGCGTCTGTCTGACTGCATCTGACCCTGCGTCTGTCTGACCCTGCATCTGTCTGTCTCTGTCTGACTGCATCTGACCCTGCGTCTGTCTGACCCTGCATCTGTCTGTCTCTGTCTGACTGCATCTGACCCTGCGTCTGTATGACCCTGTCTCTCTGTCTGTCTACATCTGACTCTGCGTCTGTCTGTCTGTCTCTGTCTGACTGCATCTGACCCTGCGTCTGTCTGACCCTGCATCTGTCTGTCTGACTACATCTGACCCTGCGTCTGTCTCACCCTGCGTCTGTCTGTCTGTCTCTCTCTGTCCGACTGCATCTGACCCTGCGTCTGTATGACCCTGTCTCTCTGTCTGTCTACATCTGACCCTGCGTCTGTCTGTCTGTCTCTGTCTGACTGCATCTGACCCTGCGTCTGTCTGACCCTGCATCTGTCTGTCTGTCTACATCTGACCCTGCGTCTGTCTGTCTGTCTCTGTCTGACTGCATCTGACCCTGCGTCTGTCTGACCCTGCATCTGTCTGTCTGACTACATCTGACCCTGCTTCTGTCTCACCCTGCGTCTGTCTGTCTGTCTCTCTCTGTCCGACTGCATCTGACCCTGCATCTGTATGACCCTGTCTCTCTGTCTGTCTACATCTGACCCTGCGTCTGTCTGTCTGTCTCTGTCTGACTGCATCTGACCCTGCGTCTGTCTGACCCTACATCTGTCTCTCTCTTTCTGACTACGTCTGACCCTGCGTCTGTCTGTCTCTGTCTGACTGCATCTGACCCTGCGTCTGTCTGACCCTACATCTGTCTCTCTCTTTCTGACTACGTCTGACCCTGCGTCTGTCTGTCTCTCTGACTACATCTGACCCTGCGTCTGTCTGACCCTACATCTGTCTCTCTCTTTCTGACTACATCTGACCCTGCGTCTGTCTGTCTGTCTCTGACTACATCTGACCCTGCGTCTGTCTGTCTCTGACTACATCTGACCCTACATCTGTCTGTCTCTGACTACATCTGACCCTGCGTCTGTCTGTCTCTCTCTCTGTCTGACTACATCTGACCCTGCGTCTGTCTGACCCTGCATCTGTCTGTCTGTCTGACTACATCTGACCCTGCGTCTCTCTGTCTCGTT
Source organism: Lepisosteus platostomus (assembly GCF_059453375.1). Classification (NCBI taxonomy): domain Eukaryota; kingdom Metazoa; phylum Chordata; class Actinopteri; order Semionotiformes; family Lepisosteidae; genus Lepisosteus; species Lepisosteus platostomus. The sequence continues at coordinate 3,694,094 of NC_142634.1, forward strand.
CTGACTACATCTGACCCTGCGTCTGTCTGTCTGTCTCTCTCTGTCTGACTACATCTGACCCTGCATCTGTCTGTCTGTCTGACTACGTCTGACCCTGCGTCTGTCTGTCTGACCCTGCATCTGTCTGCATCTGTCTGTCTTTGTCTGACCCTGCGTCTGTCTGACCCTGCGTCTGTCTGACCCTGCGTCTGTCTGTCTCCGTCTGACTACATCTGACCCTGCGTCTGTCTGTCTGTCTCTGTCTGACTACATCTGACCCTGCGTCTGTCTGTCTGACCCTGCATCTGTCTGTCTCTGTCTGACTACATCTGACCCTGCGTCTGTCTGACCCTGCGTCTGTCTGACTGCATCTGACCCTGCGTCTGTCTGACACTGCGTCTGTCTGACTGCATCTGACCCTGCGTCTGTCTGACCCTGCATCTGTCTGTCTCTGTCTGACTGCATCTGACCCTGCGTCTGTCTGACCCTGCATCTGTCTGTCTCTGTCTGACTGCATCTGACCCTGCGTCTGTCTGACCCTACATCTGTCTGTCTGACTACATCTGACCCTGCGTCTGTCTCACCCTGCGTCTGTCTGTCTGTCTCTCTCTGTCCGACTGCATCTGACCCTGTCTCTCTGTCTGTCTACATCTGACCCTGCGTCTGTCTGACCCTGCATCTGTCTGTCTCTGTCTGATTACATCTGACCCTGCGTCTGTCTGACCCTGTCTCTGTCTGATTACATCTGACCCTGCGTCTGTCTGACCTGCGTCTGTCTGTCTCTGTCTGACTGCATCTGACCCTGCGTCTGTCTGACCCTGCATCTGTCTGTCTGACTACATCTGACCCTGCGTCTGTCTCACCCTGCGTCTGTCTGTCTGTCTCTCTCTGTCCGACTGCATCTGACCCTGCGTCTGTATGACCCTGTCTCTCTGTCTGTCTACATCTGACCCTGCGTCTGTCTGTCTGTCTCTGTCTGACTGCATCTGACCCTGCGTCTGTCTGACCCTGCATCTGTCTGTCTGACTACATCTGACCCTGCGTCTGTCTCACCCTGCGTCTGTCTGTCTGTCTCTCTCTGTCCGACTGCATCTGACCCTGCGTCTGTATGACCCTGTCTCTCTGTCTGTCTACATCTGACCCTGCGTCTGTCTGTCTGTCTCTGTCTGACTGCATCTGACCCTGCGTCTGTCTGACCCTACATCTGTCTCTCTCTTTCTGACTACGTCTGACCCTGCGTCTGTCTGTCTGTCTCTGTCTGACTGCATCTGACCCTGCGTTTGTCTGACCCTACATCTGTCTCTCTCTTTCTGACTACGTCTGACCCTGCGTCTGTCTGTCTGTCTCTGACTACATCTGACCCTGCGTCTGTCTGACCCTACATCTGTCTCTCTCTTTCTGACTACATCTGACCCTGCGTCTGTCTGTCTGTCTCTGACTACATCTGACCCTGCGTCTGTCTGTCTGTCTCTGACTACATCTGACCCTGCGTCTGTCTGTCTCTGACTACATCTGACCCTGCGTCTGTCTGACACTACATCTGTCTCTCTCTTTCTGACTACATCTGACCCTGCGTCTGTCTCTGTCTCTGACTACATCTGACCCTGCGTCTGTCTGTCTGTCTCTGACTACATCTGACCCTGCGTCTGTCTGACCCTACATCTGTCTGTCTCTGACTACATCTGACCCTGCGTCTGTCTGTCTCTCTCTCTGTCTGACTACATCTGACCCTGCGTCTGTGTGACCCTGCATCTGTCTGTCTGTCTGACTACATCTGACCCTGCGTCTCTCTGTCTCGTTCTGACTACATCTGACCCTGCATCTGTCTGTCTGTCTGACTACGTCTGACCCTGCGTCTGTTTGTCTGACCCTGCATCTGTCTGTCTGTCTGTCTCTGTCTGACTACATCTGACCCTGCGTCTGTCTGTCTCTGTCTGACTACATCTGACCCTGCGTCTGTCTGTCTGACCCTGCATCTGTCTGTCTCTGTCTGACTACATCTGACCCTGCGTCTGTCTGACCCTGCGTCTGTCTGACTGCATCTGACCCTGCGTCTGTCTGACTGCATCTGACCCTGCGTCTGTCTGACCCTGCATCTGTCTGTCTCTGTCTGACTGCATCTGACCCTGCGTCTGTCTGACCCTACATCTGTCTGTCTGACTACATCTGACCCTGCGTCTGTCTCACCCTGCGTCTGTCTGTCTGTCTCTCTCTGTCCGACTGCATCTGACCCTGCGTCTGTATGACCCTGTCTCTCTGTCTGTCTACATCTGACCCTGCGTCTGTCTGTCTGTCTCTGTCTGACTGCATCTGACCCTGCATCTGTCTGACCCTACATCTGTCTCTCTCTTTCTGACTACATCTGACCCTGCGTCTGTCTGACCCTGCGTCTGTCTGACCCTGCGTCTGTCTGACCCTGCGTCTGTCTGTCTCTGTCTGACTACATCTGACCCTGCGTCTGTCTGACCCTACATCTGTCTGTCTCTGTCTGACCCTGCATCTGTCTGTCTCTCTCTCTGTCTGACTACATCTGACCCTGCGTCTGTCTGACCCTGCATCTGTCTGTCTGTCTGACTACATCTGACCCTGCATCTGTCTGTCTGTCTCTGTCTGACTACATCTGACCCTGTGTCTGTCTGTCTCTGTCTGACTACATCTGACCCTGTGTCTGTCTGTCTGTCTCTGTCTGACTACATCTGACCCTGCATCTGTCTGTCTGTCTGACTACATCTGACCCTGCGTCTGTCTGTCTGTCTCTGTCTGACCCTGCGTCTGTCTGACCCTGCATCTGGCTGTCTGACTGCATCTGACCCATCTGTCTGTTTGTCTCTGTCTGACTACATCTGACCATGTGTTTGTCTAACACTGGGTCTGTCTGTCCGTCCCTGTCTGACTGCATCTGACCCTGCGTCTGTCTGTCTGACCCTGCATCTGTCTGTCTGTCTGACTACATCTGACCCTGCGTCTGTCTGACCTGCGTCTCTCTCGTTCTGACTACATCTGACCCTGTGTCTGTCTGTCTTGCTGTAGAAGATGCTGGAAGACCAGCTCATTGCCCATGCGTCAGGAGAAGCCATGCGCACTTTCGTCTACGGCTTTTACTTCTATAGGATTGTGGCCGACAGGGATCCAGACCGAAGTGAGTCATCTGCCTGTCTACCTGTCTGTCCCCCTGCCCCCTGTGGCCTCGGGCCCCTGGCTCTGACTCGGGGTGCTCCCCTGTCCCCCTGTCTGTCCCCCTGTGGCCCCTGGCTCTGACTCGACCTTGCTCCCCTGTCCCCCTGTCTGTCCCCCTGTGGCCCCTGGCTCTGACTCGGGGTGCTCCCCTGTCCCCCTGTCTGTCCCCCTGTGGCCCCTGGCTCTGACTCGGGCTGCTCCCCTGTTCCCCTGTCTGTCCCCCTGTGGCCCCTGGCTCTGACTCGACCTTGCTTTCCTGTCCCCCTGTGGCCCCTGGCTCTGACTCGACCTTGCTCTCCTGTCCCCCTGTGGCCCCTGGCTCTGACTCGAGCTTGCTCTCCTGTCCCCCTGTCTGTCCCCCTGTGGCCCGTGGCTCTGACTCGGGCTGCTCCCCTGTCCCCCTGTCTGTCCCCCTGTGGCCCCTGGCTCTGACTCGGGGTGCTCCCCTGTCCCCCTGTGGCCCCTGGCTCTGACTCGGGCTGCTCCCCTGTCCCCCTGTCTGTCCCCCTGTGGCCCCTGGCTCTGACTCGGGCTCCCCCCTGTCCCCAGCAGCGGTCCAGGCCGGGCTGCAGGCCCAGCCCTCGGCCTGGTACACGGCGGCGCTGGAGGACTTTGCGCTGTTCCAGAGGAAGTGGTTCGAGGTGGCCTTCACGCTGGAGGAGCGCCTGCACTCCGACATCCCGGCCTTCCTGCTGCCCTGGCTGCCCAGCCGGCCCGCCTCGTACGCAAGTAGGCACAGCTCCTTCAGCCGCAGCTTCGGGGGACGGAGCCAGGCCGCAGCGCTGCTAGGTAGACACACCCGGCCCCAGGGCCCCAGCACCCCAGCACCCCTCCCCGCGCGGGCGCTGCCAGGGGGCGGCGGCAGGGGGTGATGTCACGGGCGTTCAGCACACTTCCTCCTCCTCCTCGCACAGCCAGGGCCTTCCTCCTGCTGCGGGGCAGAGGCGGGCGTCACGCCGCTGCTAAAGGCAGAGAAAGACTCGGGGGGGGAGGGGGACACTGTCCTGTCGCTGGCAAGGAGAACGAATCCTGTCTGGGGTTCCTGCCTCCACGAGCCGACCAGCGACAAAACAGGAAGCCGTCGGTCTCCAAACCCCTGTGACATCACCACTGCCTCCACGTGACATCATCCCATCAGATCGATCTCTTGCTGCTGATTGGCTCGTCCTTTATACCCCCTCCCCCTGGCAGCCTCCCCGACCCCGCCCGCCGACGTGGCCTTCCCTGTGATTGGTCCAGCATGGAGAGGGTGGAGTCCCCGGGCTCCCTGGCTATCCAATCCCTGCAATCCTGAATGCAAGCCCGCCCCCTCCTCTCCCCCCTCCCCCCGAATCAGTGCACTGTCCGGTGTCTCTGGCCTGTAGTGCATGCTGTAGTGCTGGCTGTGGTCGTGTAGTGTAGTGGTGTGGGCTGTCTCTCTCTCTGCCTCCGTAATTCTCACCCTTGATTAATTCATTCACTTATCGATGAACGAATTAATGAATGTTGCTCAGATTTGCACTGTGTGTGTGTCTGCATGCCTGTGTTTGATTTCTCTGTGTCTTGGCTCTGGAGAGGAACCTGCTCCCTGTCGTTTCGAAAGTCGTGAGTGACGCAGGGGACCCGTCGTGGGCCAGGGGTCCCTCACGCCGGGCTCTCTATTAACCACGCTGTACTGCGGTACAGATCTGTCCGGGTTCGTCCTCTGAGGTGGGTGTGTGCTCGGGCAGCGTGGTCCTCGAGTCCACCCCGACTTCACAGAGGGGCCCTCTGCTGCAGGAGGGAGTCGGACAGGAACTGTGGGGCGGAGTGACCTGGGGCCACTCCCCTCTGTGCCTGCCGACAGACAGGGGAACTGGGAACTGGGAACTGGGAACTGGGAACTGGGAACTGGGAACTGGGAACTGCCCAGGGCTCCTCCAGGGCGGACGGACCAGTGCCGGATTTCCCTTTAGTCTCTGCAGGCACAGGGCCTATGAAATCTTTAGGGCCTACGAAGGAGGGAAACACCAGTGACTCACGAAAAACGAGCTGAAACAACACGCTTGCGATCGACTCTAGGAGCTCCAAATCAATAATCCTACACTCTCTAGCGGCTGTTCTAGAAACTCGATCCATCAACCAGGTGGTTTAGCATGAGAATAGTTCAAACTGCATCATGGCCTTCGATGGATTTCAGTTGGCGTTTACCCCTGTATTTGCACATTTCGGCCTACGAGCACCAGAATCGGCCCCGGCGGCAGCGGTCAGCGTGTTGACGTGGCCCCGGCCTGCAGGAGCAGGGAGGTCCTGAGGCGGTTTGAGTTTGCGTGCCGGGAGCAGTCATTCCGAAGGGCAGCTGCCGTCAGGACAGCGTGGTCACTCCTCCGCGGTGGCCAGATAAGCCCCGGGGTCACTGCGCCCCCAGGTCTGCTGCAGGCGGGAGCTGCCGCTGGGCGCAGGCTCTCGGTTTGAAAGGCGCTCCAGAGAAGGACATTAATTTTTTTTCCATGTTCTGGATTGTTTTTGTCGCTGGCTCTTCTTCTCCCTTTCTACTCCCCCATTCGCCTCTCCTGTGTCTCCTCTCTCCTCTCTCCCCTCCCCTCTCTCCTCTCTACTTCTCCTCTTTCCCCTCTCTCTCCTCCTCTCTCCTCTCTCCTCTCTCCTCTCCCCTCTCACCTATCCTCTCCCCTCCCCTCTCTCCTCCTCTCTCTTTCTCCTCTCTCCACTCTCACCTCTCCCCTCCCCTCTCTCCTCCTCTCTCCCCTCTCCCCTCCCCTCTCTCCTCCTCTCTCCTTCTCCCCTCTCTCCTCCCCTCTCCCCTCTCCACTCTCCTCTCTCCCCTCCTCTCTTCTCTCTTCCCTCCACTCTCCCCTCTCCCCTCCCCTCTCTCCTTCTCCCCTCTCTCCTCCCCTCTCCCCTCTCCACTCTCCTCTCTCCCCTCCTCTCCTCTCTCCCCTCCATTCTCACCTTTCCCCTCCTCTCCCCTCTCCCCTCCCCTCCCCCCTCCACTCTCCCCTCTCCCCTCCTCTCCCCTCTCCCCCCTCCCCCCTCTCCCCCCTCCCCTCTCTCCTCCTCTCTCCTTCTCTCCTCCCCTCTCCACTCTCCCCTCTCCCCTCCCCTCTCTCCTCCACTCTCCCCTCTCCCCTCCTCTCCCCTCTCCCCTCCCCTCTCTCCTCCTCTCCCCCCTCCACTCTCCCCTCTCCCCTCCCCTCTCCTCTCCCCCCTCCCCTCTCTCCTCCTCTCTCCTTCTCTCCTCCCCTCTCCACTCTCCCCTCTCCACTCTCCCCTCTCCCCTCCCCTCTCTCCTCCTCTCTCCCCTCCCCTCTCTCCTCTCCACTTTCACCTCTCCCCTCTCTCCTCCTCTCTCCTTCTCCCCTCTCTCCTCCTCTCTCCCCTCTCCCCTCCCCTCTCTCCTCCTCTCTCCTTCTCCTCTCCCCCCTCCCCTCTCCCCTCTCTCCTCCTCTCCCCCCTCCCCTCTCTCCTCTCCACTTTCACCTCTCCTCCTCTCTCCTTCTCCCCTCCCCTCTCTCCTCCTCTCTCCTTCTCCCCTCCCCTCTCTCCTCCTCTCCCCTCCCCTCTCTCCTCCTCTCTCCTTCTCCTCTCCCCCCTCCCCTCTCCCCTCCCCTCTCTCCTCCTCTCCCCTCTCCCCTCCCCTCTCTCCTCCAGCTGCCACAGTCCCTGAGCAGAAGACGGTCACCCTGGACGTCGATGTCAACAACCGCAGCCAGCGGATGGAGTGGTGCAGCTGCTATTACCATGGTAGCTTCTCCCTGAGCTGCGCCTTTGAGATCAAGCTGCACTGGATGGCCGTGACGGCAGCCATGCTGTTCGAAATGGTGAGGGTCAGAGACTGGTCCTCCTCTCCCCTGCGTCTGTGACTCATTCTCTCAGCGTCTCCCTCTGCCCCTCTGTCTCTCCCTCTCTCTCCTCTTCTTCCTGTCTCTGTCTGCCCCTGTCTTTCTCCTCTCTGCCCCTCTGTCTCTCCCTCTCTCTCTTCTTTCCCTGTCTCTGTCTGCCCCTGTCTTTCTCTTCTGCCTCTCTCCCTCTGCCCCTCTGTCTCTCCCTCTCTCTCTTCTTCTTCCTGTCTCTGTCTGCCCCTGTCTTTCTCTTCTGCCTCTCTCCCTCTGCCCCTCTGTCTCTCCCTCTCTCTCTTCTTCTTCCTGTCTCTGTCTGCCCCTGTCTTTCTCCTCTCTGCCCCTGTCTTTCTCTTCTGCCTCTCTCCCTCTGCCCCTCTGTCTCTCCCTCTCTCTCTTCTTCCTGTCTCTGTCTGCCCCTGTCTTTCTCTTCTGCCTCTCTCCCTCTGCCCCTCTGTCTCTCCCTCTCTCTCTTCTTCTTCCTGTCTCTGTCTGCCCCTGTCTTTCTCCTCTCTACCCCTGTCTTTCTCTTCTGCCTCTCTCTGCCCCTCTGTCTCTCTCTCTGCCTGTCTTTCTCTTCTGCCCCTCTGTCTCTCTCTCTCTGCCTGTCTTTCTCTTCTGCCTCTCTCTCTCTCTGCCCCTCTGTCTCTCTCTCTCTTCTTCTTCCTGTCTCTCTCTGCCCCTCTCTGTCTCTCTCTGCCCCTCTGCCCTCTCTCTGCCCCTCTGCCCTCTCTCTCAGTGTGTGTTGCCCGTAGGTCCAAGGTTGGCACCGCAAGGCCGCATCCTGTGGTTTCCTGCTGGTCCCTGTGCTGGAGGTGCCCTTTGCCCTGCCCAGCTATCTGTACGGAGACCCCCTGCGTGCCCAGCTCTTCATCCCCCTCAGCACGGCGTGCCTGCTGAGGGAGGGCAGCGAGCACATCTTCGAGGGTGAGCAGGCAGACTGGACTGGCACACTGGAGCCCTTTCTCTGGCCCGGCGGTCAGCTCCCAGGGAACCGGGTTCACTTACCCAGCATGCAGGTCTTTGTACTCTCAGTGTTGGAGCCTGTGAAGTGTGGGGTCCAGTCACTGACCAGGACTGCAGTAACCGGGACAAAATCTCATAGTAGTCCTGCACACAGAGTTCTGTAAGATCACCCTTCACAAGCTGAATTAGGCCTCTATCCATCGTTACCTAACATACAGAAGAGAGCAAATAAAATACTGGCTACATCTAAAAAGCAATGACCAGAGTCCGGAGACGAGCCCCCTCAACCACCTGGTCCTCAAAGCACATCACACATCGCAGCACAAGACACACAACACACAACCAGTCCTGGGACAGCACAGCTACAACACAACAGATCAGAGTCAACCCCATCACAGTACAATACACACAACACTGGGAATCACACACACAAACTGGACTGGACTGTGTGTTAGTCAGTGGGTCAGCTGGACAGTGTGTCAGACAGGCAGTGTGTCAGCAGCACAGTGTCAGACAGAGGGTCCGCAGGGCTGTGTGTCAGACGGTCAGTGTGTCAGGAAGTGTGAGTGCGTCTATCTTGTTCTTCTGTCCATTACCCTCCTCTGTCTGGCCAGCAGGGTTCGAACCAGAGACCTACTGGGACCGAATGCAGCTTCTCCAGGAGGCCATCCTGACCAGGTGAGGCTGCAGCTCAGTGTGGGTCCTGAGTGGGCTGGGCGCTGTGGGTGCTGTGTGGGTGCTGTGGGTCCTGAGCGGGCTGGGCGCTGTGGGTCCTGAGCGGGCTGGGCGCTGTGGGTGCTGTGGGTCCTGAGCGGGCTGGGCGCTGGGGGTTCTGAGCGGGCTGGGCGCTGGGGGTTCTGAGCGGGCTGGGCGCTGTGGGTGCTGTGGGTCCTGAGCGGGCTGGGCGCTGTGGGTGCTGTGTGGGTGCTGTGGGTCCTGAGCGGGCTGGGCGCTGTGGACACTGGGTGCTGTGGGTCCTGAGCGGGGTGGGTGCTGTGGACACTGGGCGCTGTGGGTCCTGAGCGGGCTGGGCGCTGTGGGTCCTGAGCGGGCTGGGCGCTGTGGGCGCTGTGGGTGCTGTGGGTCCTGAGCGGGCTGGGCGCTGTGGGCGCTGTGGGTGCTGTGGGTCCTGAGCGGGCTGGGCGCTGTGGACACTGGGTGCTGTGGGTCCTGAGCGGGGTGGGTGCTGTGGGTCCTGAGCGGGCTGGGCGCTGTGGGTTCTGAGCGGGCTGGGTGCTGTGGGTCAGCCTGACAGACTGCCTGCTGTCTCCCACAGGTTCGGCTTCATCCAGGACAAGTTCTCTGCGTCCGCCTTTAACTTCCCTGCGGAAAACAAGTCGCAGTACATCCACGTCACTGGTGAGCATTTCACACTCACACACACCTCCCACCTCACTGGTGAGCATCTTGCACTCACACACACATACCTCCCACCTCACTGGTGAGCAACACACACTCACACACACATACCTCCCACCTCACTGGTGAGCAACACACACTCACACACACATACCTCCCACCTCACTGGTGAGCAACACACACTCACACACACATACCTCCCACCTCACTGGTGAGCAACACACACTCACACACACATACCTCCCACCTCACTGGCTCAATTCAATTCAATTCAAGGTGCTTTATTAGCATGACCGATGGGTACAATCAGTGTTGCCAAAGCAAATAAAAATAAAATTAACATGAAACAAAACAAAAAGTAAAATAAAAGCTACAGACATTTACAACAAAGACATATCATAAAATATTGACATATACTGTAGAAGGAGCATTATTGGGAAACAGACTCAATGTTCCTCAGGCTGTGACAGGAGATCACATACTGGGCTGTCAGTTCAACTGAGTTCCCTCCTCCCTCTCCCAGTAGGACTGGGACCTGTTGTGATTCTGGCAAGTGTGGGAACTCTGGGATTAGATTTCTGAGTTTAGAGAAGAATGTTTCTCTAATCCCAGAGTATCTGTCACAGTGCAGTAGGAAGTGCACCTCTGTCTCTATTTCTCCCCGCTGGCAGTGGGAGCACAGCCTGTCCTCTCTGGGCAGCCCGGTCTGCCTGAGTCGCCCTCCCTCTTGACTCTCTCTCTCACCCACAGGGACAGTGTTCCTCCAGCTTCCCTACTCCAAGAGGAAGTTCTCCACGGGGCAGCAGCGACGGCGAAGGAACTCCACGAGCTCGTCCAATCAGAGCCTGTTCGGCGCCGAGGAGCGGGTGGGCTACAACTGGGCTTACAACACCATGCTGACCAAGGCGTGGCGCTCGGGGGCCACGGGCGACGAGAGGCTGGCGGAGCGGCTGCTGCGCGACTTCACCGACTTCTGCGCCAACAAGGACAACCGGCTGGTGGCCTTCTGGGAGAGCTGCCAGGAGAAGATGAACGCCAGCGCCCCTTGAGGGCACGCGGAGGGACTGCGGCCTCGAGCACGCCCCGACGGGCCGCCGCTGGGCTGGACTGTCCCAGAGAGCCAGAGGGAGAGAATACGGATCCTCTCCCTCTGTCAGTCGCCCAGCCAGAGAGGGAAGCAGCAGAGATCTGTGGCACCTGATCGAAACCCTGCAGGAGAGAGAGCAGGGGAGGAGGACGGCCGTCTTGCTCTGCACCGCAGAGAACAAAAGAGAACGATTTCCCTCTTTTACAACAGGAAGGTTTCAGCCAGAAGAGAGGGGATGAGTCTTTCATTCTGCCCCTGTACTAATCTCTGATTGCCAGGTCCCTGATTCCACTCACTGAGCTGAGGGAGTCAATCCATGAGCCTGGCTCTGTGCAGGAAATGGTGTAAATAAAAATCTCTGCAACACCTCACCCCCGTTCCCTGTTGTGAGAAATGTGAGATTCTGTCTGTGGGCCACTAGAGGGGGTGCTGGCGCAGCCTGGAAAGACCCACCGAACCAGCGGGAGTGCAGTTTCCCGCAGTCCCAGGTCCGGGCAGGTCCTCTCTTCCAGGGGTGTCTGGTTTTGTCTTTTTACCGTTACTTGATCTAACGAATTAATAAGATAAGTCATCTAGTTGCAGCCATATCACCCTGCAACTCACAACTAGCAGCCCACAGAAGCTAAGCAGGTGTGAGCCTGGTCAGTACCTGGATGGGAGACTCCTGGGAAAAACTAAGGTTGCCGCTGGAAGAGGTGTTAGTGGGGCCAGCAGGGGGCGCTCACCCTGTGGTCCATGTGGGTCCTAATGCCTCAGTATAGTGACGGGGACACAGTACTGTAAACAGGCACCGTCCTTCGAAAGAAATGTAAAACCGAGATCCTGATTCTCTGTGGTCATTAAAAATCCCAGGGCATTCCTCGAAAAAAATAGGGGTGTAACACCCCACTGTCCTATTAAATTTCCTATTGGCCCTTACCAATCATGGCCTCCTAATAATCCCCATCTCTGAACTGGCTTCATCACTCTGCTCTCCTCCCCACTGAGAGCTGGTGTGTGGGGAGCGTTCTGGCGCACTATGGCTGCCGTCGCATCATCCAGGTGGGGCTGCACACTGGTGGTGGTGGAGGGGATCCCCATTACCTGCAAAGCACTTTGAGTGGGGTGTCCAGAAAAGTGCTATATAAGTGTAAGCAATTATTATTATTATTATTATTATTATTATTATTATTATTATTATGTTTCCACCTGATAAGGGGTCAAGTCCCTCCCAGCAGCTGACCTCTGACTTCCAGTAGCTGTGGATGCTCTAGCACTGGTTCTCAAAGCTCCATGGGCCGCGGACCACTTACACCAGTCACTGATGCGCCTACGTCTTGCCCTGTAAAAATCATCACCTGTTAATGTACTAAAATTAATACTGAATTACATTTTATGAAAGTAGTAATATTTTTACAAACAAATTAAAAAAATTTGCAAATGTTTTTATCACTTAAAAAGTTTATGTGAAGAATGGAGCTGCTTAGACTTGCTTTAAGAAAGATGACTAGGTCAGCCCGCGGACCACACTTTGAGAACCACTGATCTAGAGCACAGCTGTTTAATCCTGGTCCTGGAGGCGTGTCTGTCTTTTCATTCCAACTCCTGGAGGTGGTTACTGGCTTTAGTGGACCAATTTAACACCTGCTCCCAGCTCTACAGGTGCTGCTGTCTTAAAGAGACCTAGAATACCTGCAGACCCACTCTCCAGGAGAGGGAGTGTGTACCCCTGCTCTAGAACACAGCCCCCTCACACAGCTACAGCAGCTCTAGAACACAGCCCCCTCACACAGCTGCAGCAGCTCTAGAACACAGCCCCACCCCCCAACACACACAGCAGCTCTAGAACACAGCCCCACCCCAACACACACAGCAGCTCTAGAACACAGCCCCCTCACACAGCTGCAGCAGCTCTAGAACACAGCCCCTCTCACAGCTGCAGCAGCTCTAGAACACAGCCCCACCCCCAACACACACACAGCAGCTCTAGAACACAGCCCCACCCCCAACACACACAGCAGCTCTAGAACACAGCCCCACCCCAACACACACAGCAGCTCTAGAACACAGCCCCCCTCACACAGCTGCAGCAGCTCTAGAACACAGCCCCTCTCACAGCTGCAGCAGCTCTAGAACACAGCCCCACCCCCAACACACACACAGCAGCTCTAGAACACAGCCCCACCCCCAACACACACAGCAGCTCTAGAACACAGCCCCCTCACACAGCTGCAGCAGCTCTAGAACACAGCCCCCTCTCACAGCTGCAGCAGCTCTAGAACACAGCCCCACCCCCAACACACACAGCAGCTCTAGAACACAGCCCCCTCACACAGCTGCAGCAGCTCTAGAACACAGCCCCCTCACACAGCTACAGCAGCTCTAGAACACAGCCCCCCCCCCACACACACACAGCAGCTCTAGAACACAGCCCCCTCACAGCCGGCCCACAGCGACACTGACGGGCTGTACTGGGACCGGCCGGCCCACAGCGACGCTGACGGGCTGTACTGGGACCGGCCGGCCCACAGCGACGCTGACCCGCTGTACTGGGACCGGCCGGCCCACAGCGACGCTGACGGGCTGTACTGGGACCGGCCGGCCCACAGCGACGCTGACCCGCATGAGGGTGGCGGTAGCAGCAGGATGAGTAAATCAGCCCAGACTCCCCTGTCCTCAGCAGCAGATCCCAGCTCCTCCTGGGGGACCCCAAGGTCTGTTCAACTCGTCTGGAAGGAAGAAGGTTTGCAAACTCATTGAGAGGAATGAGCAAGAGATGTCAGAAGAAATCACAGACTGAGTGAGTGAGGGTTAACAGGCTGGGACTGTAGATGAGAGGGCTGGATTGGTGGGTAAATATTTGAGTCCCGTGGGTGTGGATGTATCGGAAACAGTGGGAAATCGATCTCGACTCTTTTTTTTGCTTTTGAATTTGTGTGCACGTGTGCTGGCGCACACACCCTCACTGTGCTGGACTAGCCACCCCCTCCTGATTTGACCTTTGACCCCGTGTGGCCAGGCAGATCTGAGCTGTGCCCGGGGCTCCTCCTCCTCCTCACCTCTTCCTCTCTCAGCTGGACCAGACTGTGCCAGTGTCCTTGGGGGGGTTGAGTCTCCTGGTTTCTGCTCCAGCCCTGATGCCCCCCGAACACTCGTCACCTCCCCCACAAGAACAGCACTGGACACCCCAGGAACCCCCCGGGGACAGGCGCTGCCGGAGGCCTGAAAGGACAGAGGCAGGGTCGCCGTGCTCTCACAGTGTCACCTGCAGGGCTCCTGGTGAAGGAGTGATGCTTTGGGCCAGGAGGGGGCGCTGTCATCCAGAGCCGTCCACACGGTGCCAGCATCAGCTGAGCTCACACAGGCTGCAGACCAGCAGGGCTGCTGCACTAGTGTCTGACTTGAGCTCAGCTCCACGCACTCTCATGCCTGCACACTCACATACTCACACTCACAATAACAATAATAATTGCTTACACTTATATAGCACTTTTCTGGACACTCCACTCAAAGCACTTTACAGGTAATGGGGATCCCCTCCACCAGCACCAGTGTGCAGCCCCACCTGGGTGATGCGACGGCAGCCATAGTGCGCCAGAACGCTCCCCACACATCAGCTATTAGTGGGGAGGAGAGCAGAGTAATGAAGCCAGTTCATAGATGGGGATTATTAGGAGGCCATGATTGGTGAGGGCCAATGGGAAATTTGGCCAGGATGCCGGGGTTACACCCCTACTCTTTTCGAGAAACCCCTGGAATTTTTAATGACCACAGAGAGTCAGGACCTCGGTTTTATGTCTCATCCGAATGACGGTGCCTCTTTTACAGTAGAGTGTCCCTGTCACTATACTGGGGCATTAGGACCCACACAGACCGCAGGGTGAGCGCCCCCTGCTGGCCCTACTAACACCTCATCCAGCAGCAAACTTAGTTTTTCCCAGGAGGTCTCCCATCCAGGTACTGACCAGGCTCATACCTGCTGAACTTCTGTGGGTTGCCAGTTGTGAGTTGCAGAGTGATATGGCTGCTGGCAATACAAGCATATGCACACTCACATACTCACAATCACACATTCACACACACTCAAACTCACACATTCACAGTCACACACACACTCACTTGCAGAAGCACTTTTGCACATTGACTCATACACACTCGTACACAATGGAGTTTCCAGCTCCTGTGAGCTGTGAGGTAGGAATATCACCTACCTAGAGCTAATCCCTCTGTCCATCTCTCATTCCTTCTGCCACCCCTCCTCCTCGGCCTCCCCTTCAGCTCTGTGCCCTGAGCTGTCTGCTCTCCCACCTCCCCACAGCACTGCCTCTGTTAGTATTAGTATTATTATAGACAGGTTCGCCACTGGACTGTAGCTCTGTTGAGCTGTATGTGCTTATTGCCTCTGTGTGTGTGTTCTGTATAACTATGTGTTGTCTGTATATTGCCTGTGTATAGTCTACATATTTGTGTGTACTGCCCATGTCTGTGTGTGTGTGTGTGTGTGTTGATCGTGACTGTCTTTTGTTAGTGTTTATAGTCTGTGTGTGTTGCCTGTGTCTGTGTAAGGGCAATGTGTGCTGTCTCTGTGTGGACAGTGTGTATTATCTGCGTGTGGCATATGTCTGTGTATTACGTGTACTTGGGTGTTGCCTATGTGTTTTCTGTGTGTTGCTTGTGTCTGTGTGTGGACAGTGTGTTATCTGTATGTTGTCATCTGTGTGCTTTCTCCATGTGGCAGTGTGTTGCCTGTGTCTGTGTACTATCTCTGTGTGTTTTTCCCATGCTTGTTGTGTGTGTCGTCTGTATATACTACTTGTGTCTGAGTGTGTTGCCTGTGTCTATGTGTTGTCTCTGTATATTGTCCAAGACTGTGTTACCTGCGCCTGTGTGATGTCTGTGTGTGTTGTCTCTGTGTTGTCTGTGTGCTGTCTCTGTGGACAGTGTGTTGTCTATATCTGTGTGTTGTCTGTCTGTGTTGACTATATCTGTGTTTGTTGCCTGTGTCTGAGTGTTCTCAGTGTGTGCTGTCTGTGTATTGCCTGTGTCTGTCTGTTGTCTGTGTCTGTATGCCTTCTCTATGTGGACAGTGCGTGTTGTGGATGTGTATTGCCTGTTCCTGTGTGTTGTCTGAGTGTGTTGCCTGTCTGTGTCTGGGCAGTGTGCTGTCTGTGTGTGGACAGTGTGTCTACATATTGAAACACACATCAAGCTACACCTTCCTTCCTAACTATTCACACTGAACAACAACACATTGGAGCACACATCCAGCTACACATATCTCGGTCTCACCATCAGCTCTTCCGGGAGTTTTGACCTGGCAGTGAAGGCACTGAGAGAGAAGGCACTCAGGGCTTTCTACACAATAAGAAGGAGGCTCTTCAACATCAACCCACCAACAAGAATCTGGCTCCAAATATTTGAAAGTGTAATCCAACCCATTGCCCTATACGGCAGTGAAGTGTGGGTCCCCTCACAGACCAGGAGTACACTCAATGGGACAAACACCCCACAGAAACTCTCCACATGAAGATCTGTAGAAACATCCTCCGTGTGCAGAGAAAAACTCCTAACAACGGGTGCAGGGCCGAATTAGGCCAGTACCCACTATTGATAAACATACAGAAAAGAGTATTAAAGTATTGGCTACACCTAAAAAACAGCGACCAAAATTTCTACCACCACAAAGCCCTGCTGAGCCAAGAGCTGAGCCCAAAACAGAGCCCCCTGAGCCAGCTGGTCCTGAGGCTCACTGACCTGAGCCACACCAACACTAACCAGCATCAGGACAACACTGCTAGAGCACCACAACTCAGACTCAACCACAGACCAAACAACAATATCTCACACACTGGGAATCACACACAAACACAACATAAACTGGAATGCTACAGAACCCTAACCAGACAATACACACTAGCCGAATATTTGACCAAGATAACAGCAAAAAGAAACAGACCCTGATGAAGTACAGGCTCAGTGACCACAGCCTGGCCATAGAAACTGGGCGACACAGGCAGACCTGGCTGCCCAGAGAGGACAGGCTGTGCTCCCACTGCCAGCGGGGAGAAATAGAGACAGAGGTGCACTTCCTACTGCACTGTGACAGATACTCTGGGATTAGAGAAACAGTCTTCCCTAAATTCAGAAATCTAATCCCAGAGTTCTCACACCTGCCAGAATCACAACGGGTCCCAATCCTACTGGGAGAGGGAGGAGGGAACTCAGTTGAACTGGCAGCCCAGTGTGTGATCTCTAAATAATGCCTGTCTCTAAATAATGCTCCATATTTTTGTATGTAAATGCATTGTGATGTGTCTGTATTGTAAATGTCAGTAGATTTTACATTAATTGTATTTGTTTTGCTTCGGCAATGCTGAGTTATTCATTGGTCATGCCAATAAGGCAACTTGAGTTGAATTGTGTGTTGTCTGTGTGTGGACAGGCTGCAGAGCACCTCCAGACCGGTCTGTGCACAGAGAGGAGTGTGGCAGTGCAGGGTGTTGAGGACTCCACTCCACCAGCACCAGTGTGCAGCCCCACCTGGATGATGCGCCAGTCCTCTCCCCACACACCAGCTCTCAGTGGGGAGGAGAGCAGAGTGATGGAGCCAGTTCAGAGATGGGGGTTATTAGGAGGCCATGACTGGTAAAGGCCAGGGGGAAATTTGGCCAGGACGCCGGGGTTACACCCCTACAGTGGGAGGAGAACCCAGTTTTTCACTGTGCCGCAGACTTCAGAATGTCACCCCTACTCCCTCACAGGTCCAGCAGGCCGTGTGGCAGAGGAACCCCTGCCTTGTGACCCAATGTTTCACCCAGGAAGTGGTAACACGAGCAGGAAGGACTGGCTGGGCGCAGTGTGACTGGGTGGACGGCCCGGCGTGGGGCTGGACAGGAGCAGAAGGACAGGCACAGCGGAGAAACGTGCTGTCGGGACACCTGAGTGCGGCGCTCCCCCGCGGATGGTTGTCATGGCGCTGGGGAGTGCCTCCCCCCCCCCGCAGTGCTGGCGCTGTGTCTCTGCAGCGCTAGCGCACACACTGGCTCAGGCTGGGCCACACACACACCCTGCATGCAAACAGCACTGTGCCAGCGCCTTCAGGACACACAGCCACACCCAGAGATACAGAGTGCAGACACACACACACTCACACAGCACACACACACAGCCACACCCAGAGATACAGAGTGCAGACACACACACACTCACACAGCACACACACACAGCCACACCCAGAGATACAGAGTGCAGACACACACACACTCACACAGCACACACACACACAGCCACACCCAGAGATACAGAGTGCAGACACACACTCACACAGCACACACACACAGCCACACCCAGAGATACAGAGTGCAGACACACACTCACACACGGTCACACACACAGTATACACATGCTCACACAGCGAACATACACACTCACACAGCGAATATACACACTCACACAGCACAGACTCACACAGCCACACCCAGAGAGGTGATAATAATAATAATTGCTTACACTTCTATAGCACTTTTCTGGACACTCCACTCAAAGCGCTACAGGTAATGGGGATCCCCTCCACCACCACCAGTGTGCAGCCCCACCTGGATGATGCACCAGTCCGCTCCCCCCACACACCAGCTCTCAGTGGGGAGGAGAGCAGAGTGATGAAGCCAGTTCATAGATGGGGATTATTAGGAGGCCATGACTGGTAAAGGCCAGGGGGAAATTTAGCCAGGATGCCAGGGTTACACCCCTACTCTTTTTGAGAAACACCCTGAGATTTTTAATGACCACAGAGAGTCAGGACCTCAGTTTTACGTCTCATAGTGTCCCCGTCACTATACTGGGGCACTAGGACCCAAGTGGACCACAGGGTGAGCGCCCCCTGCTGGCCCCACTAACACCTCTTCCAGCAGCAGCCTCAGCTTTCCCAGGAGTCTCCCCTCCAGGTACTGACCAGGCTCACCCTGCTGGGCTTCAGTGGGCTGCCAGCTGGGAGCTGCAGGGTGATACGGCTGCTGGCAAATGCTGCTGGTGATACAGAGTGCAGACACACACACAGCAAATATACACACTCACACAGCTATAGCCCCTGTAGACAGCGGACCGGGCCCACACTGCGGGCCTGTAGACAGCGGACCTGTAGACAGCGGACCGGGCCCACACTGCGGGCCTGTAGTCAGCGGACCTGTAGACAGCGGACCGGGCCCACACTGCGGGCCTGTAGTCAGCGGGCCTGTAGACAGCGGACCGGGCCCACACTGCGGGCCTGTAGTCAGCGGACCTGTAGACAGCGGACCGGGCCCACACTGCGGGCCTGTAGTCAGCGGACCTGTAGACAGCGGACCTGGCCCACACTGCGGGCCTGTAGTCAGGGACCTGTAGACAGCGGACCGGGCCCACACTGCGGGCCTGTAGTCAGCGGACCGGGCCCACACTGCGGGCCTGTAGTCAGCGGACCTGTAGACAGCGGACCGGGCCCACACTGCGGGCCTGTAGTCAGCGGACCTGTAGACAGCGGACCGGGCCCACACTGCGGGCCTGTAGTCAGCGGGCCTGTAGACAGCGGACCGGGCCCACACTGCGGGCCTGTAGTCAGCGGACCTGTAGACAGCGGACCGGGCCCACACTGCGGGCCTGTAGTCAGCGGACCTGTAGACAGCGGACCTGGCCCACACTGCGGGCCTGTAGTCAGGGACCTGTAGACAGCGGACCGGGCCCACACTGCGGGCCTGTAGTCAGCGGACCGGGCCCACACTGCGGGCCTGTAGTCAGCGGACCTGTAGACAGCGGACCGGGCCCACACTGCGGGCCTGTAGTCAGCGGACCGGGCCCACACTGCGGGCCTGTAGACAGCGGACTGGGCCCACACTGCGGGCCTGTAGACAGCGGACCTGTAGACAGCGGACCGGGCCCACACTGCGGGCCTGTAGACAGCGGACCGGGCCCACACTGCGGGCCTGTAGTCAGCGGACCTGTAGACAGCGGACCGGGCCCACACTGCGGGCCTGTAGTCAGCGGACCTGTAGACAGCGGACCGGGCCCACACTGCGGGCCTGTAGATAGCGGACCTGTAGACAGCGGACCGGGCCCACACTGCGGGCCTGTAGTCAGCGGACCTGTAGTCAGCGGACCGGGCCCACACTGCGGGCCTGTAGACAGTGGACCGGGCCCACACTGCGGGGCCTGTAGTAAGCGGACCTGTAGACAGCGGACTGGGCCCACACTGCGGGCCTGTAGACAGCGGACCTGTAGACAGCGGACCGGGCCCACACTGCGGGCCTGTAGACAGCGGACCGGGCCCACACTGCGGGCCTGTAGTCAGCGGACCTGTAGACAGCGGACCGGGCCCACACTGCGGGCCTGTAGTCAGCGGACCTGTAGACAGCGGACCGGGCCCACACTGCGGGCCTGTAGACAGCGGACCTGTAGACAGCGGACCGGGCCCACACTGCGGGCCTGTAGTCAGCGGACCTGTAGTCAGCGGACCGGGCCCACACTGCGGGCCTGTAGTCAGGGGACCTGTAGACAGCGGACCGGGCCCACACTGCGGGCCTGTAGACAGCGGACCTGTAGACAGCGGACCGGGCCCACTCTGCGGACCTGTAGACAGCGGACCTGTAGACAGCGGACCGGGCCCACACTGCGGGCCTGTAGACAGCGGACCTGTAGACAGCGGACCGGGCCCACACTGCGGGCCTGTAGACAGCGGACCGGGCCCACTCTGCGGACCTGTAGACAGCGGACCTGTAGACAGCGGACCGGGCCCACACTGCGGGCCTGTAGTCAGCGGACCTGTAGACAGCGGACCGGGCCCACACTGCGGGCCTGTAGACAGCGGACCGGGCCCACACTGCGGGCCTGTAGACTGCGGGCCTGTAGACAGCGGACCGGGCCCACACTGCGGGCCTGTAGACTGCGGGCCTGTAGACTGCGGGCCTGTAGACAGCGGACCGGGCCCACACTGCGGGCCTGTAGACAGCGGACCTGTAGACAGCGGACCGGGCCCACACTGCGGGCCTGTAGTCAGCGGACCTGTAGACAGCGGACCGGGCCCACACTGCGGGCCTGTAGTCAGCGGACCTGTAGACAGCGGACCGGGCCCACACTGCGGGCCTGTAGTCAGCGGACCTGTAGACAGCGGACCGGGCCCACAGAGCCCCACTCTCAGGGTGTGTGCGTCAGGATCCTGTGTCTGCAGTTTCAGGAGAGGGCGGGTGCAGCCCCTGCCGGTTTCTTGCAGGCGTAGGAATCGATGTGGAAACTGCACCTGCTGCATTTTCTGGGCTCCACACACGACCCCCCCCCCTCCAGCACCACTCCCACTCCACGCGCTGCTGCGCCGGAAAATGCAGCATGTCGCACTGCGCAGGTGCATGCCTTCTGCTGCGCGAGATTCTATTTATAGCAGGTGACGTCACCCTGAAATAGCGGCGACGTCCCCCCCCCCCCCGTCCCCGCCGCCTTCCCTCTGCCCCCCTGCACTCGAGGGGGACTTGAGTGCGCCTGCGCGACTGCGGCAAAGTGCGCGAGGCACCGTGGGAAGCAGCAGCAGCAGTAGCAGCAGCAGCAGCAGCGCGAGACGGCGAGCAGGGAGCGCGAGAGCGAGCGCGAGGCAGAGGCAGGCTTGCACTGGGAGTGAGAGAGAGGCAGGGCGGGCGCGATATAACGGTTTCCCCGTTAGACTCGAGTCGTCCAGCGCTTGAGCCCCGGAGAGGCGCAGAGCGGTCCCGACCCGCCTTTGCTTCCGTCAGCCAGCCGGATCCCCGAACCTCGACCCGCCGCGGCCGGAGGCTCTCGCGCAGAGCGCAGCCTGCTAGGATCAGCGCGTGCGGCAGCCCTGCCTTGTCCCGCGGCGTGAGCGCGACCCAACAGCCATGGTGGACCGAGAGCAGCTCGTGCAGAGAGCCCGGCTCGCGGAGCAGGCGGAGCGGTACGACGACATGGCCGCGGCCATGAAGCTGGTGAGTACCGCCGGGGCCAGCGGCGAGGCAGGGTTCGGGGGGGTCACAGAGGCGCCGGGCTGGACCGAGCGGGACCGGGCGGGTCTGTGGGCTCGCCTGGGCGTGGTGCCGTCGGGTGCGCGAGGACCGGCGAGCCGGCTCGCGCCAGACAAAGGAAGCTGCCCAGCTGCTCGCGCAGAGCGAGACGCTCGGGCGGGGTTGTCGCACGCCCTGCACAGCTCTCACTGGGATGGAGCAAAATGACACGAGTCGCGCAGTTAAAGGGCGCCGTGTCGTTCGCGAGTCTTCCAGCCCTGCGAGACCTGCGACATCGGGAATCCCGCGTGTAAAATCGCACCAGAGCCGCGGCTATCTGTCCTCTGTACTGAGGGTCTGAGTGTGCAGACAGACCAGTGTCACACACACACACTCCACTGACAGACAGACCAGTGTCACACACACACACTCCACTGACAGACAGACCAGTGTCACACACACACACACACCCCACTGACAGACAGACCAGTGTCACACACACACACCCCACTGACAGACAGACCAGTGTCACACACACACACCCCACTGACAGACAGACAGACCAGTGTCACACACACACACACCCCACTGACAGACAGACAGACCAGTGTCACACACACACACACACCCCACTGACAGACAGACAGACCAGTGTCACACACACACACACACACCCCACTGACAGACAGACTAGTGTCACACACACACACACCCCCACTGACAGACAGACCAGTGTCACACACACACACACCCCCACTGACAGACAGACCAGTGTCACACACACACACACACCCCACTGACAGACAGACCAGTGTCACACACACACACACACCCCACTGACAGACAGACCAGTGTCACACACACACACACACACCCCACTGACAGACAGACAGACCAGTGTCACACACACACACCCCACTGACAGACAGACAGACCAGTGTCACACACACACACACCCCACTGACAGACAGACAGACCAGTGTCACACACACACACACCCCACAGACAGACAGACCAGTGTCACACACACACACACACACCCCACTGACAGACAGACAGACCAGTGTCACACACACACACACCCCACAGACAGACAGACCAGTGTCACACACACACACACCCCACTGACAGACAGACCAGTGTCACACACACACACACCCCACTGACAGACAGACCAGTGTCACACGCACACACACCCCACTGACAGACAGACCAGTGTCACACACACACACACCCCACTGACAGACCAGTGTCACACACACACACCCAACTGACAGACAGACCAGTGTCACACACACACACACCCCACTGACAGACAGACAGACCAGTGTCACACACACACACACCCCACTGACAGACAGACAGACCAGTGTCACACACACACACACCCCACTGACAGACAGACAGACCAGTGTCACACACACACACACCCCACTGACAGACAGACAGACCAGTGTCACACACACACACACCCCACTGACAGACAGACAGACCATTGTCACACACACACACACACACCCCACAGACAGACAGACCAGTGTCACACACACACACCCCCACTGACAGACAGACCAGTGTCACACACACACACACCCCCACTGACAGACAGACCAGTGTCACACACACCCCCCCACTGACAGACAGACCAGTGTCACACACACACACACCCCCACTGACAGACAGACCAGTGTCACACACACACACACACACACCCCACTGACAGACAGACAGACCAGTGTCACACACACACACACACACACCCCACTGACAGACAGACAGACCAGTGTCACACACACACACACACACCCCACTGACAGACAGACAGACCAGTGTCACACACACACACACACCCCACTGACAGACAGACAGACCAGTGTCACACACACACACACACCCCACTGACAGACAGACAGACCAGTGTCACACACACACACACCCCACTGACAGACAGACAGACCAGTGTCACACGCACACACACCCCACTGACAGACAGACAGACCAGTGTCACACACACACACACCCCACAGACAGACAGACCAGTGTCACACACACACACCCCCACTGACAGACAGACAGACCAGTGTCACACACACACACACCCCACTGACAGACAGACAGACCAGTGTCACACACACACACCCCCACTGACAGACAGACAGACCAGTGTCACACACACACACCCCACTGACAGACAGACCAGTGTCACACACACACACCCCACTGACAGACAGACCAGTGTCACACACACACACACCCCACTGACAGACAGACCAGTGTCACACACACACACACCCCACTGACAGACAGACCAGTGTCACACACACACACACCCCACTGACAGACAGACCAGTGTCACACACACACACACCCCCCACTGACAGACAGACAGACCAGTGTCACACACACACACACACACACCCCACTGACAGACAGACCAGTGTCACACACACACACCCCACTGACAGACAGACAGACCAGTGTCACATACACACACACACCCCACTGACAGACAGACAGACCAGTGTCACACACACACACCTCACTGACAGACAGACAGACCAGTGTCACACACACACACCCCACAGACAGACAGACAGACCAGTGTCACACACACACACACACCCCACTGACAGACAGACAGACCAGTGTCACACACACACACACACACCCCACTGACAGACAGACAGACCAGTGTCACACACACACACCCCACTGACAGACAGACAGACCAGTGTCACACACACACACACCCCACTGACAGACAGACAGACCAGTGTCACACACACACACACCCCACAGACAGACAGACCAGTGTCACACACACACACACCCCCACTGACAGACAGACAGACCAGTGTCACACACACACACCCCCACTGACAGACAGACAGACCAGTGTCACACACACACACCCCACTGACAGACAGACAGACCAGTGTCACACACACACACCCCACTGACAGACAGACAGACCAGTGTCACACACACACACACCCCCACTGACAGACAGACAGACCAGTGTCACACACACACACCCCACTGACAGACAGACAGACCAGTGTCACACACACACACCCCACTGACAGACAGACAGACCAGTGTCACACACACACACCCCCACTGACAGACAGACAGACCAGTGTCACACGCACACACACCCCACTGACAGACAGACAGACCAGTGTCACACGCACACACACCCCACTGACAGACAGACAGACCAGTGTCACACGCACACACACCCCACTGACAGACAGACAGACCAGTGTCACACACACACACCCCACTGACAGACAGACAGACCAGTGTCACACGCACACACACCCCACTGACAGACAGACAGACCAGTGTCACACGCACACACACCCCACTGACAGACAGACCAGTGTCACACGCACACACACACCCCACTGACAGACAGACAGACCAGTGTCACACACACACACACACCCCACTGACAGACAGACAGACCAGTGTCACACACACACACACCCCACTGACAGACAGACCAGTGTCACACACACACACACCCCACTGACAGACAGACCAGTGTCACACACACACACACACCCCACTGACAGACAGACAGACCAGTGTCACACACACACACACACACCCCACTGACAGACAGACAGACCAGTGTCACACACACACACACCCCACTGACAGACAGACAGACCAGTGTCACACACACACACCCCACAGATAGACAGACCAGTGTCACACACACACACCCCACTGACAGACAGACCAGTGTCACACACACACACCCCACTGACAGACAGACCAGTGTCACACACACACACACCCCACTGACAGACAGACAGACCAGTGTCACACACACACACACACCCCACTGACAGACAGACAGACCAGTGTCACACACACACACCCCCACTGACAGACAGACCAGTGTCACACACACACACACCCCCACTGACAGACAGACCAGTGTCACACACACACACACCCCCACTGACAGACAGACCAGTGTCACACACACACACCCCACTGACAGACAGACCAGTGTCACACACACACACACCCCACTGACAGAGAGACCAGTGTCACACGCACACACACCCCCACTGACAGACAGACCAGTGTCACACACACACACACCCCCACTGACAGACAGACAGACCAGTGTCACACACACACACACCCCCCACTGACAGACAGACAGACCAGTGTCACACACACACACACCCCCCACTGACAGACAGACAGACAGACCAGTGTCCCACACACACACACCCCACTGACAGACAGACAGACCAGTGTCACACACACACACACCCCACTGACAGACAGACAGACCAGTGTCACACACACACACACCCCACTGACAGACAGACAGACCAGTGTCACACGCACACACACCCCCCACTGACAGACAGACAGACAGACCAGTGTCCCACACACACACACCCCACTGACAGACAGACAGACCAGTGTCACACACACACACCCCACTGACAGACAGACCAGTGTCACACACACACACACACACCCCACTGACAGACAGACCAGTGTCACACACACACACCCCACTGACAGACAGACAGACCAGTGTCACACACACACACACCCCACTGACAGACAGACAGACCAGTGTCACACACACACACACCCCACAGACAGACAGACAGACCAGTGTCACACACACACACCCCACAGACAGACAGACAGACCAGTGTCACACACACACACCCCACTGACAGACAGACCAGTGTCACACACACACACACACACACACACCCCACTGACAGACAGACCAGTGTCACACACACACACACACACCCCACTGACAGACAGACCAGTGTCACACACACACACACACACCCCACTGACAGACAGACCAGTGTCACACACACACACACCCCACTGACAGACAGACCAGTGTCACACACACACACCCCACTGACAGACAGACCAGTGTCACACACACACCCCCCACTGACAGACAGACAGACCAGTGTCACACACACACCCCCCACTGACAGACAGACAGACCAGTGTCACACACACACACCCCACTGACAGACAGACCAGTGTCACACACACACACCCCACTGACAGACAGACCAGTGTCACACACACACACACCCCACTGACAGACAGACAGACCAGTGTCACACACACACACACACCCCACTGACAGACAGACAGACCAGTGTCACACACACACACCCCCACTGACAGACAGACCAGTGTCACACACACACACACCCCCACTGACAGACAGACCAGTGTCACACACACACACACCCCCACTGACAGACAGACCAGTGTCACACGCACACACACCCCACTGACAGACAGACAGACCAGTGTCACACACACACACCCCACTGACAGACAGACAGACCAGTGTCACACACACACACCCCACTGACAGACAGACAGACCAGTGTCACACGCACACACACCCCCACTGACAGACAGACCAGTGTCACACACACACACACCCCACTGACAGACAGACAGACCAGTGTCACACACACACACCCCACTGACAGACAGACAGACCAGTGTCACACACACACACACACACACACACACACCCCACTGACAGACAGACCAGTGTCACACACACACACCCCACTGACAGACAGACAGACCAGTGTCACACACACACACACACCCCACTGACAGACAGACAGACCAGTGTCACACACACACACCCCCACTGACAGACAGACCAGTGTCACACACACACACACCCCCACTGACAGACAGACCAGTGTCACACACACACACACCCCCACTGACAGACAGACCAGTGTCACACGCACACACACCCCACTGACAGACAGACAGACCAGTGTCACACACACACACCCCACTGACAGACAGACAGACCAGTGTCACACGCACACACACCCCCACTGACAGACAGACCAGTGTCACACACACACACACCCCACTGACAGACAGACCAGTGTCACACACACACACACCCCACTGACAGACAGACAGACCAGTGTCACACACACACACCCCACTGACAGACAGACAGACCAGTGTCACACACACACACACACACACACACACACACCCCACTGACAGACAGACCAGTGTCACACACACACACCCCACTGACAGACAGACAGACCAGTGTCACACACACACACACCCCACTGACAGACAGACAGACCAGTGTCACACACACACACACCCCACAGACAGACAGACAGACCAGTGTCACACACACACACCCCACGGACAGACAGACAGACCAGTGTCACACACACACACCCCCCACTGACAGACAGACAGACCAGTGTCACACACACACACCCCCCACTGACAGACAGACAGACCAGTGTCACACACACACCCCCCCCACTGACAGACAGACAGACCAGTGTCACACACACACACACACACCCCACTGACAGACAGACAGACCAGTGTCACACACACACACACACACCCCACTGACAGACAGACAGACCAGTGTCACACACACACACCCCACTGACAGACAGACCAGTGTCACACACACACACACACCCCACTGACAGACAGACAGACCAGTGTCACACACACACACACCCCACTGACAGACAGACAGACAGACCAGTGTCACACGCACACACACCCCCACTGACAGACAGACCAGTGTCACACACACACACACCCCCACTGACAGACAGACAGACCAGTGTCACACACACACACACCCCACTGACAGACAGACAGACCAGTGTCACACACACACACACACACCCCACTGACAGACAGACCAGTGTCACACACACACACCCCACTGACAGACAGACAGACCAGTGTCACATACACACACACACCCCACTGACAGACAGACAGACCAGTGTCACACACACACACCTCACTGACAGACAGACAGACCAGTGTCACACACACACACCCCACTGACAGACAGACAGACCAGTGTCACACACACACACCTCACTGACAGACAGACAGACCAGTGTCACACACACACACACCTCACTGACAGACAGACAGACCAGTGTCACACACACACACACCCCACTGACAGACAGACAGACCAGTGTCACACACACACACCCCACAGACAGACAGACAGACAGACCAGTGTCACACACACACACACACACCCCACAGACAGACAGACAGACCAGTGTCACACACACACACACACACCCCACAGACAGACAGACAGACCAGTGTCACACACACACACACACCCCACTGACAGACAGACAGACCAGTGTCACACACACACACACACACCCCACTGACAGACAGACAGACCAGTGTCACACACACACACCCCACTGACAGACAGACAGACCAGTGTCACACACACACACACCCCACTGACAGACAGACAGACCAGTGTCACACACACACACACCCCACAGACAGACAGACCAGTGTCACACACACACACACCCCCACTGACAGACAGACAGACCAGTGTCACACACACACACCCCCACTGACAGACAGACAGACCAGTGTCACACACACACACCCCACTGACAGACAGACCAGTGTCACACACACACACCCCACTGACAGACAGACAGACCAGTGTCACACACACACACCCCCACTGACAGACAGACAGACCAGTGTCACACGCACACACACCCCACTGACAGACAGACAGACCAGTGTCACACGCACACACACCCCACTGACAGACAGACAGACCAGTGTCACACGCACACACACCCCACTGACAGACAGACCAGTGTCACACGCACACACACACCCCACTGACAGACAGACAGACCAGTGTCACACACACACACACACCCCACTGACAGACAGACCAGTGTCACACACACACACACACACCCCACTGACAGACAGACCAGTGTCACACACACACACACACCCCACTGACAGACAGACAGACCAGTGTCACACACACACACACACACCCCACTGACAGACAGACAGACCAGTGTCACACACACACACACCCCACTGACAGACAGACAGACCAGTGTCACACACACACACACCCCACAGACAGACAGACCAGTGTCACACACACACACACCCCCACTGACAGACAGACAGACCAGTGTCACACACACACACCCCCACTGACAGACAGACAGACCAGTGTCACACACACACACCCCACTGACAGACAGACCAGTGTCACACACACACACCCCACTGACAGACAGACAGACCAGTGTCACACACACACACACACACCCCACTGACAGACAGACAGACCAGTGTCACACACACACACACACCCCACTGACAGACAGACAGACCAGTGTCTCACACACACACACACCCCACTGACAGACAGACAGACCAGTGTCACACACACACACACCCCACTGACAGACAGACAGACCAGTGTCACACACACACACACCCCACTGACAGACAGACAGACCAGTGTCACACACACACACACCCCACTGACAGACAGACCAGTGTCACACGCACACACACCCCACTGACAGACAGACCAGTGTCACACGCACACACACCCCACTGACAGACAGACCAGTGTCACACGCACACACACCCCACTGACAGACAGACCAGTGTCACACGCACACACACCCCACTGACAGACAGACAGACCAGTGTCACACGCACACACACCCCACTGACAGACAGACAGACCAGTGTCACACGCACACACACCCCACTGACAGACAGACAGACCAGTGTCACACACACACACCCCACTGACAGACAGACAGACCAGTGTCACACACACACACACACCCCACAGACAGACAGACAGACCAGTGTCACACACACACACACACCCCACTGACAGACAGACGGACCAGTGTCACACACACACACACACCCCACTGACAGACAGACGGACCAGTGTCACACACACACACACACACCCCACTGACAGACAGACGGACCAGTGTCACACACACACACACCCCACTGACAGACGGACCAGTGTCACACACACACACACCCCACTGACAGACAGACCAGTGTCACACACACACACCCCACTGACAGACAGACAGACCAGTGTCACACACACACACACACACACCCCACTGACAGACAGACAGACCAGTGTCACACACACACACACCCCCCACTGACAGACAGACAGACCAGTGTCACACACACACACACACCCCACTGACAGACAGACAGACCAGTGTCTCACACACACACACACCCCACTGACAGACAGACAGACCAGTGTCACACACACACACACACCCCACTGACAGACAGACAGACCAGTGTCACACACACACACACACCCCACTGACAGACAGACAGACCAGTGTCACACACACACACACCCCACTGACAGACAGACCAGTGTCACACGCACACACACACCCCACTGACAGACAGACAGACCAGTGTCACACACACACACACACCCCACTGACAGACAGACCAGTGTCACACACACACACACACACCCCACTGACAGACAGACCAGTGTCACACACACACACACACCCCACTGACAGACAGACAGACCAGTGTCACACACACACACACACCCCACTGACAGACAGACAGACCAGTGTCACACACACACACACACACCCCACTGACAGACAGACAGACCAGTGTCACACACACACACACCCCACTGACAGACAGACAGACCAGTGTCACACACACACACCCCACAGATAGACAGACCAGTGTCACACACACACACACCCCACTGACAGACAGACAGACCAGTGTCACACACACACACACACCCCACTGACAGACAGACAGACCAGTGTCACACACACACACCCCCACTGACAGACAGACCAGTGTCACACACACACACACCCCCACTGACAGACAGACAGACCAGTGTCACACACACACACACCCCCCACTGACAGACAGACAGACCAGTGTCACACACACACACACCCCCCACTGACAGACAGACAGACAGACCAGTGTCCCACACACACACACCCCACTGACAGACAGACAGACCAGTGTCACACACACACACACCCCACTGACAGACAGACAGACCAGTGTCACACACACACACACCCCACTGACAGACAGACAGACCAGTGTCACACGCACACACACCCCCCACTGACAGACAGACAGACAGACCAGTGTCCCACACACACACACCCCACTGACAGACAGACAGACCAGTGTCACACACACACACCCCACTGACAGACAGACCAGTGTCACACACACACACCCCACTGACAGACAGACAGACCAGTGTCACACACACACACACCCCACTGACAGACAGACCAGTGTCACACACACACACACACCCCACTGACAGACAGACAGACCAGTGTCACACACACACACCCCACTGACAGACAGACCAGTGTCACACACACACACACACCCCACTGACAGACAGACAGACCAGTGTCACACACACACACACCCCACTGACAGACAGACAGACAGACCAGTGTCACACGCACACACACCCCCACTGACAGACAGACCAGTGTCACACACACACACACCCCCACTGACAGACAGACAGACCAGTGTCACACACACACACACCCCACTGACAGACAGACCAGTGTCACACACACACACACACCCCACTGACAGACAGACCAGTGTCACACACACACACACACCCCACTGACAGACAGACCAGTGTCACACACACACACCCCACTGACAGACAGACCAGTGTCACACACACACACCCCACTGACAGACAGACAGACCAGTGTCACACACACACACACCCCACTGACAGACAGACAGACCAGTGTCACACACACACACACCCCACTGACAGACAGACAGACCAGTGTCACACACACACACACCCCACTGACAGACAGACCAGTGTCACACACACACACACACCCCACTGACAGACAGACCAGTGTCACACACACACACACCCCACTGACAGACAGACCAGTGTCACACACACACACACCCCACTGACAGACAGACCAGTGTCACACACACACACACCCCACTGACAGACAGACAGACCAGTGTCACACACACACACACCCCACTGACAGACAGACAGACCAGTGTCACACACACACACACCCCACTGACAGACAGACAGACCAGTGTCACACACACACACACCCCACTGACAGACAGACCAGTGTCACACACACACACACCCCACTGACAGACAGACAGACCAGTGTCACACACACACACCCCACTGACAGACAGACAGACCAGTGTCACACGCACACACACCTCCCACTGACAGACAGACAGACAGACCAGTGTCCCGCACACACACCTCCCACTGACAGACAGACAGACAGACCAGTGTCACACACACACACACCCCACTGACAGACAGACAGACCAGTGTCACACACACACACCCCACTGACAGACAGACCAGTGTGACACACACACACACCCCCCACTGACAGACAGACAGACCAGTGTCACACACACACACCCCACTGACAGACAGACCAGTGTCACACACACACACACCCCACTGACAGACAGACAGACCAGTGTCACACACACACACACCCCACTGACAGACAGACAGACCAGTGTCACACACACACACACCCCACAGACAGACAGACCAGTGTCACACACACACACCCCACTGACAGACAGACAGACCAGTGTCACACACACACACACACCCCACTGACAGACAGACAGACCAGTGTCACACACACACACACACCCCACTGACAGACAGACCAGTGTCACACACACACACACACCCCACTGACAGACAGACCAGTGTCACACACACACACACCCCCACTGACAGACAGACCAGTGTCACACACACACACCCCACTGACAGACAGACAGACCAGTGTCACGCACACACACCCCACTGACAGACAGACAGACCAGTGTCACGCACACACACACAACCCACTGACAGACAGACAGACCAGTGTCACACACACACACACACACCCCACTGACAGACAGACCAGTGTCAAACACACACACCCCACTGACAGACAGACAGACCAGTGTCACTCACACACACACCCCACTGACAGACAGACAGACCAGTGTCACACACACACACACCCCACTGACAGACAGACAGACCAGTGTCTCACACACACACACACACACCCCACTGACAGACAGACCAGTGTCACACACACACACACACACCCCACTGACAGACACAGACCAGTGTCACACACACACACCCCCCACTGACAGACAGACAGAACAGTGTCACACTCACACACCCCACAGACAGACAGGCCAGTGTCACACACACACACACCCCACTGACAGACAGACAGGCCAGTGTCACACGCACACACACACCCCACTGACAGACAGACAGACCAGTGTCACACACACACACACCCCACTGACAGACAGACCAGTGTCACACACACACACCTCACTGACAGACAGACAGACCAGTGTCACACACACACACCCCACTGACAGACAGACAGACCAGTGTCACACACACACACCCCACTGACAGACAGACAGACCAGTGTCACACACACACACACCTCACTGACAGACAGACAGACCAGTGTCACACACACACACACCCCACTGACAGACAGACAGACCAGTGTCCCACACACACACACCCCACTGACAGACAGACAGACCAGTGTCACACACACACACACCCCACTGACAGACAGACCAGTGTCACACACACTCACACACCCCACTGACAGACAGACAGACCAGAGTCACACACACACACCCCACTGACAGACAGACAGACCAGTGTCACACACACACACACCCCACTGACAGACAGACAGACCAGTGTCACACACACACACACCCCACTGACAGACAGACAGACCAGTGTCACACACACACACACACCCCACTGACAGACAGACAGACCAGTGTCACACACACACACCCCACTGACAGACACAGACCAGTGTCACACACTCACACCCCACTGACAGACAGACCAGTGTCACACACACACACCCCCCACTGACAGACAGACAGACCAGTGTCACACACACACCCCCCCCACTGACAGACAGACAGACCAGTGTCACACACACACACCCCCCACTGACAGACAGACAGACCAGTGTCACACACACACACACCCCACTGACAGACAGACAGACCAGTGTCACACACACACACACCCCACTGACAGACAGACCAGTGTCACACTCACACACCCCACTGACAGACAGACCAGTGTCACACACACACACCCCACTGACAGACAGACCAGTGTCACACACACACACACACCCCACTGACAGACAGACCAGTGTCACACACACACACACACCCCACTGACAGACAGACAGACCAGTGTCACACACACACACACCCCACTGATAGACAGACAGACCAGTGTCACACACACACACACACCCCACTGACAGACAGACAGACAGACCAGTGTCACCCGCACACACACCCCACTGACAGACAGACCAGTGTCACACACACACACACACCCCACTGACAGACAGACCAGTGTCACACACACACACACCCCACTGACAGACAGACCAGTGTCACACACACACACCCCACTGACAGACAGACCAGTGTCACACACACACACACACCCCACTGACAGACAGACAGACCAGT
This sequence comes from Lepisosteus platostomus, assembly GCF_059453375.1. Taxonomy (NCBI): domain Eukaryota; kingdom Metazoa; phylum Chordata; class Actinopteri; order Semionotiformes; family Lepisosteidae; genus Lepisosteus; species Lepisosteus platostomus. Next base: position 3,728,965 of record NC_142634.1, read on the forward strand.
GTCACACACACACACCCCACTGACAGACAGACAGACCAGTGTCACACACACACACACCCCACTGACAGACAGACAGACCAGTGTCACACACACACACACCCCACTGACAGACAGACAGACCAGTGTCACACACACACACACCCCACTGACAGACAGACCAGTGTCACACACACACACACCCCACTGACAGACAGACAGACCAGTGTCACACGCACACACACCCCACTGACAGACAGACAGACCAGTGTCACACGCACACACACCCCACTGACAGACAGACAGACCAGTGTCACACGCACACACACCCCACTGACAGACAGACAGACCAGTGTCACACGCACACACACCCCCCACTGACAGACAGACAGACAGACCAGTGTCCCACGCACACACACCCCACTGACAGACAGACAGACCAGTGTCACACACACACACACCCCACTGACAGACAGACCAGTGTCACACACACACACACCCCACTGACAGACAGACAGACCAGTGTCACACACACACACACACCCCACTGACAGACAGACAGACAGACCAGTGTCACACACACACACCCCACTGACAGACAGACCAGTGTCACACACACACACACCCCACTGACAGACAGACCAGTGTCACACGCACACACACCCCACTGACAGACAGACCAGTGTCACACGCACACACACCCCACAGACAGACAGACCAGTGTCACACGCACACACTCCACTGACAGACAGACAGACCAGTGTCACACACACACCCCACTGACAGACAGACCAGTGTCACACACACACACACCCCCCAGTGACAGACAGACCAGTGTCACACGCACACACACCCCACTGACAGACAGACAGACCAGTGTCACACACACACACCCACCCCACTGACAGACAGACAGACCAGTGTCACACACACACACCCACCCCACTGACAGACAGACAGACCAGTGTCACACACACACACCCCACTGACAGACAGACAGACCAGTGTCACACACACACACCCCACTGACAGACAGACAGACCAGTGTCACACACACACACACCCCACTGACAGACAGACCAGTGTCTCACACACACACACACCCCACTGACAGACAGACCAGTGTCACACACACACACACCCCACTGACAGACAGACAGACCAGTGTCACACACACACACACACCCCACTGACAGACAGACAGACCAGTGTCACACACACACACCCCACTGACAGACAGACAGACCAGTGTCACACACACACACACCCCACTGACAGACAGACCAGTGTCACACACACACACACCCCACTGACAGACAGACAGACCAGTGTCACACACACACACACCCCACTGACAGACAGACAGACCAGTGTCACACACACACACACCCCACTGACAGACAGACAGACCAGTGTCACACACACACACACCCCACTGACAGACAGACCAGTGTCACACACACACACACCCCACTGACAGACAGACAGACCAGTGTCACACACACACACCCCACTGACAGACAGACAGACCAGTGTCACACGCACACACACCTCCCACTGACAGACAGACAGACAGACCAGTGTCCCGCACACACACCTCCCACTGACAGACAGACAGACAGACCAGTGTCACACACACACACACCCCACTGACAGACAGACAGACCAGTGTCACACACACACACCCCACTGACAGACAGACCAGTGTGACACACACACACACCCCCCACTGACAGACAGACAGACCAGTGTCACACACACACACCCCACTGACAGACAGACCAGTGTCACACACACACACACCCCACTGACAGACAGACAGACCAGTGTCACACACACACACACCCCACTGACAGACAGACAGACCAGTGTCACACACACACACACCCCACAGACAGACAGACCAGTGTCACACACACACACCCCACTGACAGACAGACAGACCAGTGTCACACACACACACACACCCCACTGACAGACAGACAGACCAGTGTCACACACACACACACACCCCACTGACAGACAGACCAGTGTCACACACACACACACCCCCACTGACAGACAGACCAGTGTCACACACACACACACCCCCACTGACAGACAGACCAGTGTCACACACACACACCCCACTGACAGACAGACAGACCAGTGTCACGCACACACACCCCACTGACAGACAGACAGACCAGTGTCACGCACACACACACACCCCACTGACAGACAGACAGACCAGTGTCACACACACACACACACACCCCACTGACAGACAGACCAGTGTCAAACACACACACCCCACTGACAGACAGACAGACCAGTGTCACTCACACACACACCCCACTGACAGACAGACAGACCAGTGTCACACACACACACACCCCACTGACAGACAGACAGACCAGTGTCTCACACACACACACACACACCCCACTGACAGACAGACCAGTGTCACACACACACACACACACCCCACTGACAGACACAGACCAGTGTCACACACACACACCCCCCACTGACAGACAGACAGAACAGTGTCACACTCACACACCCCACAGACAGACAGGCCAGTGTCACACACACACACACCCCACTGACAGACAGACAGGCCAGTGTCACACGCACACACACACCCCACTGACAGACAGACAGACCAGTGTCACACACACACACACCCCACTGACAGACAGACCAGTGTCACACACACACACCTCACTGACAGACAGACAGACCAGTGTCACACACACACACCCCACTGACAGACAGACAGACCAGTGTCACACACACACACCCCACTGACAGACAGACAGACCAGTGTCACACACACACACACCTCACTGACAGACAGACAGACCAGTGTCCCACACACACACACCCCACTGACAGACAGACAGACCAGTGTCCCACACACACACACCCCACTGACAGACAGACAGACCAGTGTCACACACACACACACCCCACTGACAGACAGACCAGTGTCACACACACTCACACACCCCACTGACAGACAGACAGACCAGAGTCACACACACACACCCCACTGACAGACAGACAGACCAGTGTCACACACACACACACCCCACTGACAGACAGACAGACCAGTGTCACACACACACACACCCCACTGACAGACAGACAGACCAGTGTCACACACACACACACACCCCACTGACAGACAGACAGACCAGTGTCACACACACACACCCCACTGACAGACACAGACCAGTGTCACACACTCACACCCCACTGACAGACAGACCAGTGTCACACACACACACCCCCCACTGACAGACAGACAGACCAGTGTCACACACACACACCCCCCACTGACAGACAGACAGACCAGTGTCACACACACACACCCCCCACTGACAGACAGACAGACCAGTGTCACACACACACACACCCCACTGACAGACAGACAGACCAGTGTCACACACACACACACCCCACTGACAGACAGACCAGTGTCACACTCACACACCCCACTGACAGACAGACCAGTGTCACACACACACACCCCACTGACAGACAGACCAGTGTCACACACACACACACACCCCACTGACAGACAGACCAGTGTCACACACACACACACACCCCACTGACAGACAGACAGACCAGTGTCACACACACACACACCCCACTGATAGACAGACAGACCAGTGTCACACACACACACACACCCCACTGACAGACAGACAGACAGACCAGTGTCACCCGCACACACACCCCACTGACAGACAGACCAGTGTCACACACACACACACACCCCACTGACAGACAGACCAGTGTCACACACACACACACCCCACTGACAGACAGACCAGTGTCACACACACACACCCCACTGACAGACAGACCAGTGTCACACACACACACACACCCCACTGACAGACAGACAGACCAGTGTCACACACACACACCCCACTGACAGACAGACAGACCAGTGTCACACACACACACACCCCACTGACAGACAGACAGACCAGTGTCACACACACACACACCCCACTGACAGACAGACAGACCAGTGTCACACACACACACACCCCACTGACAGACAGACCAGTGTCACACACACACACACCCCACTGACAGACAGACAGACCAGTGTCACACGCACACACACCCCACTGACAGACAGACAGACCAGTGTCACACGCACACACACCCCACTGACAGACAGACAGACCAGTGTCACACGCACACACACCCCACTGACAGACAGACAGACCAGTGTCACACGCACACACACCCCCCACTGACAGACAGACAGACAGACCAGTGTCCCACGCACACACACCCCACTGACAGACAGACAGACCAGTGTCCCACGCACACACACCCCACTGACAGACAGACCAGTGTCACACACACACACACCCCACTGACAGACAGACAGACCAGTGTCACACACACACACACACCCCACTGACAGACAGACAGACCAGTGTCACACACACACACCCCACTGACAGACAGACCAGTGTCACACACACACACACCCCACTGACAGACAGACCAGTGTCACACGCACACACACCCCACTGACAGACAGACCAGTGTCACACGCACACACACCCCACAGACAGACAGACCAGTGTCACACGCACACACTCCACTGACAGACAGACAGACCAGTGTCACACACACACCCCACTGACAGACAGACCAGTGTCACACACACACACACCCCCCAGTGACAGACAGACCAGTGTCACACGCACACACACCCCACTGACAGACAGACAGACCAGTGTCACACACACACACCCACCCCACTGACAGACAGACAGACCAGTGTCACACACACACACCCCACTGACAGACAGACAGACCAGTGTCACACACACACACCCCACTGACAGACAGACAGACCAGTGTCACACACACACACACCCCACTGACAGACAGACCAGTGTCACACACACACACACACCCCACTGACAGACAGACCAGTGTCACACACACACACACACCCCACTGACAGACAGACAGACCAGTGTCACACACACACACACACCCCACTGACAGACAGACAGACCAGTGTCACACACACACACCCCACTGACAGACAGACCAGTGTCACACACACACACCCCACTGACAGACAGACAGACCAGTGTCACACACACACACACCCCACTGACAGACAGACAGACCAGTGTCACACACACACACACCCCACTGACAGACAGACAGACCAGTGTCACACACACACACACCCCCACTGACAGACAGACAGACCAGTGTCACACACACACACACACACCCCACTGACAGACAGACAGACCAGTGTCACACACACACACCCCCACTGACAGACAGACAGACCAGTGTCACACACACACACACCCCCACTGACAGACAGACAGACCAGTGTCACACACACACACACACACCCCCACTGACAGACAGACCAGTGTCACACACACACACACACCCCACTGACAGACAGACAGACCAGTGTCACACACACACACACTCCACTGACAGACAGACAGACCAGTGTCACACACACACACACCCCCCAGTGACAGACAGACAGACAGACCAGTGTCACACACACACACACCCCCCAGTGACAGACAGACAGACAGACCAGTGTCACACACACACACACCCCACTGACAGACAGACAGACCAGTGTCACACACACACCCCCCCCACTGACAGACAGACAGACCAGTGTCACACGCACACACACCCCACTGACAGACAGACCGGTGTCACACGCACACACACCCCACTGACAGACAGACCGGTGTCACACGCACACACACACCCCACAGACAGACAGACAGACCAGTGTCACACACACACACACCCCCCAGTGACAGACAGACAGACCAGTGTCACACACACACACACCCCACTGACAGACAGACCAGTGTCACACACACACACACCCCACTGACAGACAGACCGGTGTCACACACTCACACACCCCACTGACAGACAGACCGGTGTCACACACTCACACACCCCACAGACAGACAGACCGGTGTCACACACTCACACACCCCACTGACAGACAGACCAGTGTCACACACACACACTCCACTGACAGACAGACAGACAGACCAGTGTCACACGCACACACACCCCACTGAAAGACAGACCAGTGTCACACGCTCACACACCCCACAGACAGACAGACCAGTGTCACACACTCACACACCCCACTGACAGACAGACAGACCAGTGTCACACACACACACTCCACTGACAGACAGACAGACAGACCAGTGTCACACACACACACACACCCCACTGACAGACAGACAGACAGACAGACCAGTGTCACACGCACACACACCCCACTGACAGACAGACAGACAGACCAGTGTCACACGCACACACACCCCACTGACAGACAGACCAGTGTCACACGCACACACACCCCACTGACAGACAGTGGACTGGGCCCCTGGTTCCTCACCTGGTCCAGTTGAGATGCGCCTCTGCGGGGCTCTCTGGGCTCTGGGCTCCTGTGCTCTCTGAGCTCCTGTGCTCTCTGGGCTCCTGTGCTCTCCGGGCTCCTGTGCTCTCTGGGCTCTGGGCTCTGGGCTCCTGTGCTCTCTGGGATCCTGTGCTCTCTGGGCTCCTGTGCTCTCCGGGCTCCTGTGCTCTCTGGGCTCTGGGCTCTGGGCTCCTGTGCTCTCTGGGATCCTGTGCTCTCTGGGCTCCTGTGCTCTCTGAGCTCCTGTGCTCTCTGGGCTCCTGTGCTCTCTGGGCTCTGGGCTCTGGGCTCCTGTGCTCTCTGGGCTCCTGTGCTCTCTGGGCTCCTGTGCTCTCTGGGCTCCTGTGCTCTCTGGGCTCTCTGGGCTCCTGGGCTCTCTGGGCTCTCTGGGCTCCTGGGCTCTCTGGGCTCCTGTGCTCTCTGGGCTCCTGTGCTCTCTGGGCTCTCTGGGCTCCTGTGCTCTCTGGGCTCTCTGGGCTCTCTGGGCTCTCTGGGCTCTCTGGGCTCCTGTGCTCTCTGGGCTCTGGGCTCTGGGATCCTGGGCTCTCTGGGCTCTGGGCTCCTGTGCTGTCTGGGATCTGCTCTCCGGGCTCAAGCCCACACCAGCACACACACACGCAGCCGTCTGTCCCGGGACACCTGTGTGGGGGGAGTTGCGCTCCCGGGAGAAAGTGCGCCGTGTTCCCGGACGCCCCTCTCACGCCCCCCTCTCTCCCCCGGCGAGCAGGTGACGGAGCTGAACGAGCCGCTGTCGAACGAGGACCGCAACCTGCTGTCGGTGGCCTACAAGAACGTGGTGGGCGCGCGGCGGTCCTCCTGGCGGGTGATCAGCAGCATCGAGCAGAAGACGGCGGCGGACGGCAGCGAGAAGAAGCTGGAGATGGTGCGGGCGTACCGCGAGAAGATCGAGAAGGAGCTGGAGGCCGTGTGCGGCGACGTGCTGGCGCTGCTGGACAAGTTCCTCATCAAGAACTGCAGCGAGCCGCAGTTCGAGAGCAAGGTCTTCTACCTGAAGATGAAGGGCGACTACTACCGCTACCTGGCCGAGGTGGCGGCGGGCGAGCGGCGCGCGGCGGTGGTGGAGTCCTCCGAGGGCGCCTACAAGGAGGCCTTCGAGATCAGCAAGGAGCACATGCAGCCCACCCACCCCATCCGCCTGGGCCTGGCCCTCAACTTCTCCGTCTTCTACTACGAGATCCTGAACGCGCCCGAGCAGGCCTGCCACCTGGCCAAGCAGGCCTTCGACGACGCCATCGCCGAGCTGGACACGCTCAACGAGGACTCCTACAAGGACTCCACCCTCATCATGCAGCTGCTGCGGGACAACCTGACCCTGTGGACCAGCGACCAGCAGGACGACGAGGCCGGGGAGACCCACAACTGAGGGGGGGGGCCCCTCCGCCGGCCGCCAGTGCTGTCCGGCTGCTGCTGCTTGTCCGCCCCGCCCCGCCCCCCCGCTGTCTCGCGTCTCCTCTCGTTTCCTGTCTCGTCCTGTGGTCTGTCTCTCCGTGGCCCCCTGCCCCCCCCGCCCCGGGGTGGCGCTGTGGCGTGCTCGTGCCCTCTGACCCCGCGCGCTGCTCTCTGCGCCCAGATGATCCCCGCTGCTCGTGCTGGGAGGGTGTTGGTGTCCAGAAGGGCCTGTGTGCAGCGCCGCGGGGTCTGACCCGGTCCGGTCCGGCCGGGCCCTGTGTGCAGCGCCGTGGGTTCTGATCCAGTCTGGTCTGACCCGGTCTGGTCCGGCCGGGCCCTGTGTGCAGCGCCGCGGGGTCTGATCCAGTCTGGTCTGACCCGGTCCGGTCCGGCCGGGCCCTGTGTGCAGCGCCGCGGGGTCTGATCCAGTCTGGTCTGACCCGGTCCGGTCTGGCCGGGCCCAGTGGGCAGCATGGCGGGGTCTGACCCGGTCCAGTCCAGCCGGGCCCTGTGTGCAGCGCCGCGGCGGGGTCTGATCGAGTCTGGTCTGACCCGGTCCAGTCCGACCAGGCCCTGTGTGCAGCGCCGCTGGGTCTGGTCCGGTCCGGTCGGGCCCTGTGTGCAGAGCCGCGGGGTCTGGTCCCGTCCGGTCCGGTCGGGCCCTGTGCGCAGGACCAAGAACAAGTCTTGAACCCCTTAGGAATTTCACATATTCAGACCCTAAAATATTCTGGGTCTGAACCCCAACAGTGCCGTGCGCAGGAAGCTTGATAGCGCAGAAGGAGCCTGTGAACCGCTGCCGGGTCTGCGGGCGATCCCCACGATCAGGGCAGCTCCCGGCACCCCAATAATCCCTTCATGCAGCTTATCAAAGTAGGGGTTCACCCACTTCACGTCAGAGTCAGGCGGGGCTGAGGGACCAGATGGGCTCTCATGGTGACCTTTCCCTATTTATCTTTGGGGCTCACACAGGTCCTGGGCACTGTACCCCGCTCGCTGGGGCCGCCCCGTGACCCTGAGGTCATGCAGAGCGCGCACGGTGGACCCCCAGGGACCCCTGCCAGCGTGCGGCCCGCCCGCCTGCCTGCCTGGGTCCGGAGGGAGAGCGGCGCCGCTCGGAACCGAGCCGGGTCCGAGGGAGGGGTGCTGTGAGCTGGCGGGGGGGCAGGGGGTGGGAAACGGGGCGGCGGCTCGTCTGTGGCGCGGGGAAACCTGTGAAGGCTGCACTCGGCCTCTGTGTGCGGCTTCCCAGCTGTAAAGTGCAAATAAAAAAAAAATGGAAAAATGATTTTTTTTGCCATGTTTGTAACTGATGTGATGCTTCTGGTGTACAAAGATTTTAGTTGATCACCGCAGTGCGTTTGCTTGAACGTGTTTTGATACGTGTACCAGGTATACATTTTGTTTGACAGTTGAAGCGATTTTAACTCCTGATCTCTTTGTTTTCCTTTTAATTTATTTGCTCATTGGTGTCTTAAGGGGACTGTGGGGGTGCACAGCTGCGGGCTGGGGGAGAGAAAGCGAGGTTTTGGATGGATTGAGTTGAAATAAAGGCGGCTTCAGCTGTCGTGTCTGTTGGCTGCTCTCTGTGTCCTTGGAGTCTGCCTCCGTGATCCCTCCTCCTCGGCGCTGCCCAGCGCCCGGCCTTGTCTGGGCTCATAGGCCAAGAAGTGGATCAATTACAGCCTCGGCAGTGGTGCTGAAGAGGGAGCTGGAAACTGCACAAGTTGGGTTCAGAGACTCTTGTTTGTGGTGTACAGATTGGGTCAGAGTCCTGTCAGACCTGAACTTTGATCCCCTCTGTCCTGGGTGTAGCCTGGGTCCGTCCTCTTCTCTTCTGTCCTGGGTTTAGCCTGGGTCTGTCCTCTCTTCTCCTGTCCTGGGTTTAGCCTGGGTCTGTCCTCTTCTCTTCTGTCCTGGGTTTAGCCTGGGTCTGTCCTCTCTTCTCCTGTCCTGGGTGTAGCCTGGGTCTGTCCTCTCTTCTTCTCTGTCCTGTCTTTGGCCTGGGTCGTTCCTCTCTTCTCTTCTGTCCTGCATTTAACCTGGGTCTGCCCTCTCTTCTCCTCTGTCCTGGGTTTAGCCTGGGTCTGTCCTCTCTTCTCCTCTGTCCTGGGTTTAGCCTGGGTCTGTCCTCTCTTCTCCTGTCCTGGGTGTAGCCTGGGTCTGTCCTCTCTTCTCCTCTGTCCTGTCTTTGGCCTGGGTCGTTCCTCTCTTCTCTTCTGTCCTGCATTTAACCTGGGTCTGCCCTCTCTTCTCCTCTGTCCTGGGTCTAGCCTGGCTCAGGGGGTTCACGTTGGCTTTCAGAGGTCCAGCAGGGACTCGTACCCTTGGCCCAGGTTTCAGGATATTACTGGTAAGAGATGATTCCATTTTCCACTCTAGAGCGTTTTGTCAGGGGCACTTGAGTGAGTGTCCGCCCCGGTGTGCAGGCAGGTCTGTACCCCGAGCTCGGCGTTGTTAAAGAGTCCGGACACATCGGCACGAGCCAGGACAGGGGCCGCCCCTCGGACTCCTGGGCTCTCCGGAGCTGAAGAAGTGTTTCGCCCCACCCTGGTACCTGAGCATGTGGACCTCTCTGAAGGCGCGCTGCAGCCAGGCCAGCAGGCCATGTACGGAGACGCGCTCCGAGCTGCCGGAGGGGTCTCCCTCTCCTCAGCCGTGTGTCTCCTGGGCCCTGTCCTCCCACTGGGTGACACACTTTGTGCGGACGAGCGGAGTGTTATTGAAGTGCGTTCCCTGTGTTTGTAACAGCCCAGGGCTGTCAAGAGCTGGGTGTTCTCCCTGGGGCTCCAGCGGTCAGGTGCTCAGAGGGGTGATGGTGTGGGAGCTGTTGTCCACACTCCTGCCCTTCCCTGCAGTAACCCAAAGAGGTGTGAGGTGAATACCTGACCAGTCCACCTTTTTACTCCTCTGCCACAATCTGTTCCTTTCCTTCTCTCCCCTTCCTCTCCTGCACTGTATCTCTATCCATCTCTCTCCTGCACTATCTCTGTATCCATCTCTCTCTCCTCTCTCCTGCACTGGCTGTATCTGTATCCATCTCTCTCTCTCTCTCCTCTCTCTCCTGCACTGTCTGTATCTCTGTATCCATCTCTCTCTCTCTCCTCTCTCTCTCCTGCACTGGCTGTATCTCTGTATCCATCTCCTCTCTCTCTCCTCTTTCTCTCCTGCACTGGCTGTATCTCTGTATCCATCTCCTCTCTCCTCTCTCTCCTGCACTGTCTGTATCTCTGTATCCATCTCTCTCTCTCTCCTCTCTCTCCTGCACTGGCTGTATCTCTGTATCCATCTCTCTCTCTCTCCTCTCTCTCTCCTGCACTGGCTGTATCTCTGTATCCATCTCCTCTCTCTCTCCTGCACTGGCTGTATCTCTGTATCCATCTCCTCTCTCCTCTCTCTCCTGCACTGGCTGTATCTCTGTATCCATCTTCTCTCTCTCTCCTGCACTGGCTGTATCTCTGTATCCTTTTCTCTCTCTCTCTCCTCTCTCTCCTGCACTGTCTGTATCTCTGTATCCATCTTCTCTCTCTCTCCTGCACTGGCTGTATCTCTGTATCCTTTTCTCTCTCCTCTCCTCCTGCACTGTCTGTATCTCTGTATCCATCTCCTCTCTCTCTCCTGCACTGTCTGCATCTCTCCTCTCTCCCCGTCCCTCCTCTTTGCTGTTGTGTTTCCCTACTGAGTGCGAAGTCTGGTTAAGACAACTAATGGCTGTTTAGCTCTCTGATTGCCAGCGCGATCACATACCCTGTAGGCCACTCCACTCCGCATGCGCACACACACAGACACACACGCACGCGCGCGCTGCCTGTTACTGTAGCTCCCAGCCCAGCTCAAGTGGTGCTTTGACCTGCTGAAGTTTGCAGGGTCAATCAGATTACACAGCAGTTTCTTCAGTCCCACAGCCTCCTGCATCACTGCTCCTAATCTCTAGGGCAGATTAGCAGGACAGACATCTGATCTCCTTCCCTCACCTCCCTCTCCCCGCCTGACGTGAAACTGGGCAGAGTCCTCACTGTGTCCCTCAGGCTGGGACAGGTGTCCACACACTGGGCAGAGTCCTCACTGTGTCCCTCAGGCTGGGACAGGTGTCCACACACTGGGCAGAGTCCTCACTGTGTCTCTCAGGCTGAGACAGGTGTCCACACACTGGGCACAGACCTCACTGTGTCCCTCAGGCTGGGACAGATGTCAAACACTCTTTAACAAGCCTATTCTCTTTGTGTAATGTTTTTACTATAAGTGTTATAAGCAATCCTGTTTTTCCTATCCCTATTGCTTCCTAAATCAAGGACAAGCAGAAAATGATACTTGGGCATGACCCTGCAGGCCATTTCAATTTAACAATGACCTAATTCTGCAAAATAATATTGTTCCCCAGAGCTGCTTCTTGCTGTGCAGTAATTGTCTGAAGGAAGAAGACAGGCTCCACCTTTTGTGACATCATTGCTCTGGAGCCTGTTACCTGGGCAACTGTGTGACATCACTACAGAGGGAGCTGTTTCCATGGATACATGATGATGTCACAGGAGACAGTTGCTATAGATACACATGCTGGGCAAGCAGGCAGGAATGCCAGGCACAGAGGGGAAGTGGGAGAGAGGAAGGGAGTGAGGAACAGGGAGAGATGAAGAAGTAAAATAGATGAAGCAAAAATTGAAAGAGGCACAAAGGTTGTTTTTTTCCTCAGTGTAACAGATGACATAATGCTTGGGCAGTAGGGTGTGAAAGGCAGAGAGTGGGTGAGTGAGCTGCAGTCTGAGGGACTGATCGTTCTCACCATGCCAGTGACAGACGGCTAATCCCAGCCTGCAGTCCTGGGCATTGGCACTCTCTCCTGTAACAGCACTCTTCTGGGCTTGCCGCACAGACTGTAAAACAGTCACTAGATCTGTGAATAGGGAAGCACTTAAACTGTACACCTGTAAACATGACCATAACCATGTCAACTTCACCCCTGACCCTGCCGCCTTTACCCCAACACTACCACCGTACAGATACACCTGTTGTATAGACTCCTGTAGGAGACACCGTACAGATACACCTGTTGTACAGACTCCTGCTGGAGACACTGTAAAGATACACCTGTTGTACAGACTCCTGTAGGAGACACTGTACAGATACACCTGTTGTACAGACTCCTGCTGGAGAGACTGTACAGATACACCTGTTGTACAGACTCCTGCTGGAGACACTGTAAAGATACACCTGTTGTACAGACTCCTGCTGGAGAGACTGTACAGATACACCTGTTGTATAGACTCCTGTAGGGGAGACTGTACAGATACACCTGTTGTATAGACTCCTGTAGGAGACACTGTACAGATACACCCGTTGTACAGACTCCTGTAGGAGACACTGTACAGATACACCCGTTGTATAGACTCCTGTAGGAGACACCGTACAGATACACCTGTTGTACAGACTCCTGTAGGAGACACCGTACAGATACACCTGTTGTACAGACTCCTGTAGGAGACACCGTACAGATACACCTGTTGTACAGACTCCTGTAGGAGACACCGTACAGATACACCTGTTGTACAGACTCCTGTAGGAGACACTGTACAGATACACCTGTTGTAGAGACTCCTGTAGGAGACACTGTACAGATACACCCGTTGTACAGACTCCTGTAGGAGACACTGTACAGATACACCCGTTGTATAGACTCCTGTAGGAGACACTGTACAGATACACCTGTTGTAGAGACTCCTGTAGGAGACACTGTACAGATACACCTGTTGTAGAGATGCCTGTAGGAGACACTGTACAGACACACCTGTTGTACAGACTCCTGTAGGGGAGACTGTACAGATACACCTGTTGTATAGACTCCTGTAGGAGACACCGTACAGATACACCTGTTGTATAGACTCCTGTAGGAGACACCGTACAGATACACCTGTTGTAGAGACGCCTGTAGGAGACACTGTACAGACACACCTGTTGTACAGACTCCTGTAGGAGACACTGTACAGATACACCCGTTGTACAGACTCCTGTAGGAGACACTGTACAGACACACCCGTTGTATAGACTCCTGTAGGAGACACTGTACAGATACACCCGTTGTACAGACTCCTGTAGGAGACACTGTACAGATACACCCGTTGTACAGACTCCTGTAGGAGACACCGTACAGATACACCCGTTGTATAGACTCCTGTAGGAGACACCGTACAGATACACCTGTTGTAGAGACTCCTGTAGGAGACACCGTACAGATACACCTGTTGTACAGACTCCTGTAGGAGACACCGTACAGATACACCTGTTGTACAGACTCCTGCTGGAGACACTGTACAGATACACCTGTTGTACAGACTCCTGCTGGAGAGACTGTACAGATACACCTGTTGTACAGACTCCTGCTGGAGACACTGTAAAGATACACCTGTTGTACAGACTCCTGCTGGAGAGACTGTACAGATACACCTGTTGTATAGACTCCTGTAGGGGAGACTGTACAGATACACCTGTTGTACAGACTCCTGTAGGAGACACTGTACAGATACACCTGTTGTATAGACTCCTGTAGGAGACACTGTACAGATACACCCGTTGTACAGACTCCTGTAGGAGACACTGTACAGATACACCCGTTGTATAGACTCCTGTAGGAGACACCGTACAGATACACCTGTTGTAGAGACTCCTGTAGGAGACACCGTACAGATACACCTGTTGTACAGACTCCTGTAGGAGACACCGTACAGATACACCTGTTGTACAGACTCCTGTAGGAGACACCGTACAGATACACCTGTTGTAGAGACTCCTGTAGGAGACACCGTACAGATACACCTGTTGTACAGACTCCTGTAGGAGACACCGTACAGATACACCTGTTGTACAGACTCCTGTAGGAGACACTGTACAGATACACCTGTTGTAGAGACTCCTGTAGGAGACACTGTACAGATACACCCGTTGTACAGACTCCTGTAGGAGACACTGTACAGATACACCCGTTGTATAGACTCCTGTAGGAGACACTGTACAGATACACCTGTTGTAGAGACTCCTGTAGGAGACACTGTACAGATACACCTGTTGTAGAGATGCCTGTAGGAGACACTGTACAGACACACCTGTTGTACAGACTCCTGTAGGGGAGACTGTACAGATACACCTGTTGTATAGACTCCTGTAGGAGACACCGTACAGATACACCTGTTGTATAGACTCCTGTAGGAGACACCGTACAGATACACCTGTTGTAGAGACGCCTGTAGGAGACACTGTACAGACACACCTGTTGTACAGACTCCTGTAGGAGACACTGTACAGACACACCTGTTGTACAGACTCCTGTAGGAGACACTGTACAGACACACCTGTTGTATAGACTCCTGTAGGAGACACTGTACAGATACACCTGTTGTATAGACTCCTGCTGTAGAGACTGTACAGATACACCTGTTGTACAGACTCCTGTAGGAGACACTGTACAGATACACCTGTTGTCTAGACTCCTGTAGGAGACACTGTACAGATACACCTGTTGTACAGACTCCTGTAGGAGACACTGTACAGACACACCTGTTGTACAGACTCCTGTAGGAGACACTGTACAGACACACCTGTTGTACAGACTCCTGTAGGAGACACTGTACAGACACACCTGTTGTATAGACTCCTGTAGGAGACACCGTACAGATACACCTGTTGTATAGACTCCTGCTGTAGAGACTGTACAGATACACCTGTTGTACAGACTCCTGTAGGAGACAGTGTACAGATACACCTGTTGTCTAGACTCCTGTAGGAGACACTGTACAGATACACCCGTTGTACAGACTCCTGTAGGAGACACTGTACAGATACACCCGTTGTACAGACTCCTGTAGGAGACACTGTACAGATACACCCGTTGTATAGACTCCTGTAGGAGACACTGTACAGATACACCTGTTGTCTAGACTCCTGTAGGAGACACTGTACAGATACACCCGTTGTACAGACTCCTGTAGGAGACACTGTACAGATACACCTGTTGTCTAGACTCCTGTAGGAGACACTGTACAGATACACCTGTTGTACAGACTCCTGTAGGAGACACTGTACAGATACACCTGTTGTACAGACTCCTGTAGGAGACACTGTACAGATACACCCGTTGTACAGACTCCTGTAGGAGACACTGTACAGATACACCTGTTGTACAGACTCCTGTAGGAGACACTGTACAGATACACCTGTTGTACAGACTCCTGTAGGAGACACCAAACAGATACACCTGTTGTACAGACGCCTGTTGGAGACACCGTACAGATACACCTGTTGTAGAGACGCATGTAGGAGACACCGTACAGATACACCTGTTGTACAGACTCCTGTAGGAGACACCGTACAGATACACCTGTTGTACAGACTCCTGTAGGGGAGACTGTACAGATACACCTGTTGTATAGACTCCTGTAGGAGACACCGTACAGATACACCTGTTGTAGAGACGCCTGTAGGAGACACTGTACAGATACACCTGTTGTACAGACTCCTGTAGGAGACACCGTACAGATACACCTGTTGTACAGACTCCTGTAGGGGAGACTGTACAGATACACCTGTTGTATAGACTCCTGTAGGAGACACCGTACAGATACACCTGTTGTAGAGACGCCTGTAGGAGACACTGTACAGATACACCTGTTGTACAGACTCCTGTAGGAGACACCGTACAGATACACCTGTTGTAGAGACGCCTGTAGGAGACACCGTACAGACACATCTGTTGTACAGACTCAGACTCTTCTCCTTTAATGCTATATGGCCAAGCTGATATTTCAGTACTGTAGCTTTTTAAACCTGCTGCCTTTCTGCACTTTGTCGCTACATAGTGCTGTAAATTGGTATTGAATATTTTCCAACAGTGGCCTTTCTTTCATTTGTAATATTTTATTTCTATGTATAAAATATTCTTTCATAAAATAATTAGATATAATTTTGATTTAAGTGAAAAACTACATGCATAGAATTAAATCTGAAACTCCATGAGGTTGCTTGTAGGTCGAGTTTTTTCTTTCGTTTAACTTTTTTCCCTGTTATTCAACACGGCATTGTCCGATGCTGCCCTCCTGTGGTAGTTTGTGGTACAACAGCATGAGTCAGCAGACTGGGCGACACTGTGAAAGGGAAGAACGTCACACCGCTGACAAGCGAGATCTGGCCCCTACGGCCATTAGAATCTAACCGATCCCTGGATGTCATCCAGACAGCTTTTGAAAGAAAGCAGCATGGCTGTGTAGCCTGGTCCAGACCATCACCACTCTTTGTGTAAAGAAGTGCCTTCTGTTCTCAGATTTCAGTACACTTCAGAGATTTCAATGCACATTCCCCTCTCAGACTTGTCTGCTCAGAACAATATCCCAGTTCATTTAACCTGCCAGTGTAGTTCAATCTCCTTAGACTCCTGTTGTACAGACTCCTGCAGGAGACACTGTACAGATACACCTGTTGTACAGACTCCTGCAGGAGACACTGTACAGATACACCCGGTGTACAGACTCCTGCAGGAGACACTGTACAGATACACCTGTTGTACAGACTCCTGCTGGAGACACTGTACAGATACACCTGTTGTACAGACTCCTGTAGGAGACACTGTACAGATACACCTGTTGTATAGACTCCTGTAGGAGACACTGTACAGATACACCTGTTGTACAGACTCCTGCAGGAGACACTGTACAGATACACCTGTTGTATAGACTCCTGCTGGAGACACTGTACAGATACACCTGTTGTACAGACTCCTGTAGGAGACACTGTACAGATACACCTGTTGTATAGACTCCTGTAGGAGACACTGTACAGATACACCTGTTGTACAGACTCCTGCAGGAGACACTGTACAGATACACCCGGTGTACAGACTCCTGCAGGAGACACTGTACAGATACACCCGGTGTACAGACTCCTGCAGGAGACACTGTACAGATACACCTGTTGTACAGACTCCTGCTGGAGACACTGTACAGATACACCTGTTGTACAGACTCCTGTAGGAGACACTGTACAGATACACCTGTTGTACAGACTCCTGCAGGAGACACTGTACAGATACACCCGGTGTACAGACTCCTGCTGGAGAGACTGTACAGATACACCTGTTGTATAGACTCCTGTAGGAGACACTGTACAGATACACCCGTTGTACAGACTCCTGTAGGAGACACCGTACAGATACACCTGTTGTACAGACTCCTGTAGGAGACACTGTACAGATACACTTGTTGTACAGACTCCTGCAGGAGACACTGTACAGATACACCTGTTGTACAGACTCCTGCAGGAGACACTGTACAGATACACCTGTTGTACAGACTCCTGCAGGAGACACTGTACAGATACACCTGTTGTACAGACTCCTGCAGGAGAGACTGTACAGATACACCTGTTGTACAGACTCCTGCAGGAGACACTGTACAGATACACCTGTTGTACAGACTCCTGCAGGAGACACTGTACAGATACACCTGTTGTACAGACTCCTGCAGGAGACACTGTACAGATACACTTGTTGTACAGACTCCTGCAGGAGACACTGTACAGATACACCCGGTGTACAGACTCCTGCAGGAGACACTGTACAGATACACTTGTTGTACAGACTCCTGCAGGAGACACTGTACAGATACACCCGGTGTACAGACTCCTGTAGGAGACACTGTACAGATACACCTGTTGTACAGACTCCTGTAGGAGACACTGTACAGATACACTTGTTGTTCAGACTCCTGTAGGAGACACCGTACAGATACACCCGGTGTACAGACTCCTGCAGGAGACACTGTACAGATACACCTGTTGTACAGACTCCTGCAGGAGACACTGTACAGATACACCTGTTGTATAGACTCCTGTAGGAGACACTGTACAGATACACCTGTTGTACAGACTCCTGTAGGAGACACTGTACAGATACACCTGTTGTACAGACTCCTGTAGGAGACACTGTACAGATACACCTGTTGTATAGACGCCTGTAGGAGACACTGTACAGATACACCTGTTGTATAGACTCCTGTAGGGGAGACTGTACAGATACACCTGTTGTATAGACTCCTGCTGGAGACACTGTACAGATACACCTGTTGTACAGACTCCTGTAGGAGACACTGTACAGATACACCTGTTGTACAGACTCCTGTAGGAGACACTGTACAGATACACCTGTTGTATAGACTCCTGCTGGAGATTCCCTCAAAACTCACACCAGTAAAGGTGTGTCAGGACACCCTGTGGTGAAACACACATACAGCTGGCTCAGTGGAGAGTGATCCTGGGATCTGTGAGATTCAGAGCCGATCAGTCGAAGGAGACGAGCTGACTGTCACTGGTCTCGTCTGCTTTCCCCCTGGGGTTCCTGTGATAGTACAATACATCACCAGTGGGGGTCACGCACCTTGAGAAAGTTATTAAGATAATTAATGGCCTTGAGTCATACCTCGCTGGCACCTTGAGTTTGTAAGATAATTTCCCAGGCAACAGGGTGTCAAAGTTCTTTCACTTGGTATAAAACCACGACCTTTCGAATCTGTGCATTATTATAGAGGTGTAGTAACAGGGAAACAGGAAATCTCTTGATGGACTCCTCTGAGGTCAAACACACTTACAGCTGCCTCTGTGGTGTGCACATTTTGTCAGCCTGTGTCCTGTGTCCTGTGTCCTATGCTCTGTGTTCCTGTGTCCTGTGTCCTATGCTCTGTGTTCCTGTGTTCCTGTGTCCTGTGTCCTGTGTCCTATGCTCTGTGTTCCTGTGTCCCTGTGTTCCTGTGTCCTATGCTCTGTGTTCCTGTGTCCTATGCTCTGTGTTCCTGTGTCCTGTGTCCTGTGTCCTGTGTCCTGTGTCCTGTGCTCTGTGCTCTGTGTCCTGTGTCCTGTGTCCTGTGTCCTGTGTCCTGTGTCCTGTGTCCTGTGCCCCTGTGCCCCTGTGTTCCTGTGTCCTGTGTCCTATGCTCTGTGTTCCTGTGTCCTGTGTCCTGTGCTCTGTGTTCCTGTGCTCTGTGTTCCTGTGTTCCTGTGTCCTGTGCCCTGTGCCCTGTGTGCCCAGAAAGCAGTGCACATCACTGATTTGCAACAGAACAATTGACAAAGGAATCCTGTTCTCTGCCGTGCCAGTAATGATTAGCTGTTGGTAGTTAGGGAGTGTGTGTGCTGGCGTTCCAGGAATCTCGTTAGCACACGGACTACCACCTCTTGAGATTAATGAGTTCCAGAGCTCTGGAAGCAGGTCAGAGATCAGAGGGGAATGTCTATTCAAATGACAGTGCTGGGTCCTGGGGAAATGGGAACAGCCTGGCTCCAGTCTTCCTGGACCGAAGCACTGAAAGAATCCACACCTGCAGCCGCAACGCTACTGTATAAAGAACATCTGCCTCTCAGCCGCGGGCTGTGGGCAGCAGGACAGACACACGGGCAGGGATGCAGATGGAAAACTCCGGGATGGGGGAAGAGGCACCAGGGAGATCTGGGCGTACAGTAGTGTCGTTCCCTGGGGGGTGTTGTCCCAGGGCCATCACTGTTGGTCCTAGCCTCCCCACCGGCCCGCCAGCAGGAGTCCCTTCTCACTCTGGCTCTGGCCCGGGACCTGGCAGGTGGGCTCAGTCCTGTTTGTCTTCCCCCCGTGGAAGAACCCCAAGGCCAAAGTCACACGCCTTTTCGGTCCTCGCAGTTTTCCTGGTCGGGTTTATCATTAACCTGGGACGGGGTTGCTGAAACATGCACACTCGGGCGCTGGGCTGGCTCCAGCTCAGTATAAAAGCCTCCGGCGGGCAGGCAGAAGGGATCAGGCGAGCTGGCAGTGCAGGCTGACGCCATGGCGCGGGCAGTGTACGGACTCCAGTCAGCCCGGGCGGGCAACGGGAGCGAGGGTCCAGCCATCGCCATCAACAACCCTGCCGACATCTCCGTCATCATCATCTACTTCCTGGTGGTCCTGGCTGTGGGGCTCTGGGTAAGCCCAGTACTGGGGGGGCCGGGGATTTGTGGTGTGGAGCCGGTGGGGCTGCAGGGCAGCGCTGCTCAGGTGGAGCAGACCAGTGGGGACGTGGGTAAGGGATGCACCAGTGGGAGGGGGGGACTGTGCCCTCTGCCAGGGCTGTGCCACACTCTACAGGGACAGACAACACATGGCACGTCAGTACAGTTTAGGGGTTTATCCCCCCCACTCTCCCGGCACTGGGCACAGGGCAAACTGGTCAATTCACGAGAGCGGGACTCCCCAGTCCTGGGGAACCACTGGTGACCCCCCGTGTCTGCTGCTTTATATAAGAGCAAGGGCTCCGCAGAAACTGGGGTCAGAGGGCTCTGGGCGGAGTGGTGGCTCTGTGGCTCAGGATCTGCGCCTGTGACTGGGAGGTTGCCAGTTCAAGTTCTGCGGCCGGCAGAGGAATCCTACTCTGTTGGGCCCCTGAGCAAGGCCCTTCACCCCAACTGCTCCAGGGGCGCCGTACAATGGCTGACCCTGTGCTCTAACCCCAAGCTTCCCTCCCTGTCTGTGTGTCTGTGACTCATGGAGAAAAGCTGGGGTATGCAAAAAGATGAATACCTAATGCAAGAAATTGTAAAGGGCTAATAAAGAAACATTATTATTATCATTATTACATTATTAGACCGGGAGGCCCCTATCTTACAGCCTTCGCTACCACTTGCCCGGACGTGTGTTTCAGACACTGACTCCACCACCGCTGTCATGACTGTGAAATGTGCAGTGCTGTCCACTCATGTTCTCCAGTGCTGTGTACAGTCACTGGGACTGCAGCCCTGGTCCCCAAGAGCCCCAGGAAGTAGCCCCGAAACAGCCCTTGTACAGTAGCTGTGAATAACAGACATTTTCAACTCTTTAGAGACCCTTAAAGAGTTCCTTTAATGGAGCACATCTCTTGTTCAGTTGAATAATTAAATAATTTACAGTTGCAATACCTCCAGATCTTTAGATCTTTAGAAAGATGTATGTGACTGTTAGAATGTACTGGACTGCGACTCTTAATGATCCGAGTTAGAGAGTCCCAACGCACGATCTGTATACTCCTAGGATTCAGTGAGCGTAGTATATACTCTCCAGATGTACAGCATGCACAGTATACACACCCCATCATTCTTGTTTATTATACAGTAAGGTTATATATGGGCTGTACACAGCAGTGAGGAAAATTATAATATTATCATTTATGCAGAATGGTTATATATTGACTGTACACAGATGTGAGCAGGATAATAATAATATTGTTTATGTAGTATAGTTATATATTGACTGTACACAGATGTGAGCTGGATAATAATATTATTGTTTTTGCAGTATAGTTATATATTGACTGCACACAGCTGTGAGCAGGATAATAATATTACCATTTATGCAGAATGGTTATATATTGAGTGTACACAGCTGTGAGCAGAATAATAATATTATTGTTTATGCAGAATGGTTATATATTGACTGTACGCAGCTGTGAGCAGGATCCTTAGTATAATGTAACTGTTTAAACAGTATTGGTGTAGGAGTGGTGTATACAGCAAAGGGCAGGGCTCCTGTCTTGGGTGGGAAAGATTAGACAAGGAAAGGCAGCAGTGCTGGGAACTGAGGTCACTGATAAACAGACCACAGAAACGAACGCCCTTCCCCTCGCAGGCTCCCGGGGCAATCAGGTGTGGCGAGGAGGTTGGGATTAGAGTCCTACTGCACAATCAGTCCATCTGAATCCAGTGTACAGCAGATCCACTCCAGGTGTCAGTGTGTACAGTATATAGAATCCAGGTGTCAGTATGTACAGTAGGTGCTCTCCAGGTGTGCAGTGTGTACACTAGAAACACTTCAGGTGTGCAGTGTGTACAGTATATAGAATCCAGGTGTCAGTGTGTACAGTAGATACTCTCCAGGTGTGCAGTGTGTACACTAGAAACACTCCAGGTGTCAGTGTGTACAGTATATAGAATCCAGGTGTCAGTGTGTACAGTAGATACTCTCCAGGTGTGCAGTGTGTACACTAGAAACACTCCAGGTGTGCAGTGTGTACAGTATATAGAATCCAGGTGTCAGTGTGTACAGTAGACGCTCTCCAGGTGTACACTAGAAACACTCCAGGTGTCAGTGTGTACAGTATATAGAATCCAGTTATGCAGTGTGTACAGTAGGTGCTCTCCAGGTGTCAGTGTGTACAGTATATAGAATCCAGGTGCCAGTGTGTACAGTAGACTCTCTCCAGGTGTGCAGTGTGTACAGTAGAATCTAGGTGTCAGTGTGTACAGTAGACTCTCTCTAGGTGTTCAGTGTGTACAGTATATAGACTCCAGGTGTGCAGTGTGTACAGTAGATACACTCCAGGTGTTCAGTGTATACAGTATATAGAATCCAGGTGTCAGTTTGTATAGTAGATACTCTCCAGGTGTGCAGTGTGTACAGTATATAGAATCCAGGTGTCAGTGTGAACAGTAGATACTCTGCAGGTGTGCAGTGTGTACAGTATATAGAATCCAGGGTTGGGAGTTGGGGTACAGTCTGTGCTGTCAGAGCTTGTGTGGTGGGAGTTGGGGTACAGTCTGTGCTGTCAGAGCTGGTGTGGAGTTTGATAGTTGGGGTACAGTCTGTGCTGTCAGAGCTGGTGTGGAGTTTGAGAGTTGGGGTACAGTCTGTGCTCTCAGAGCTTGTGTGGAGGGAGTTGGGGTGCAGTCTGTGCTGTCAGAGCTGGTGTGGAGTTTGAGAGTTGGGGTACAGTCTGTGCTGTCAGAGCTGGTGTGGAGTTTGAGAGTTGGGGTAGAATCTGTGCTGTCAGAGCTGGTGTGGAGTTTGAGAGTTGGGGTACAGTCTGTGCTGTCAGAGCTGGTGTGGAGTTTGAAAGTTGGGGTACAGTCTGTGCTGTCAGAGCTGGTGTGGAGTTTGAGAGCTGGGGTACAGTCTGTGCTGTCAGAGCTTGTGTGGTGGGAGTTGGGGTGCAGTCTGTGCTGTCAGAGCTGGTGTGGAGTTTGAGAGTTGGAGTACAGTCTGTGCTGTCAGAGCTTGTGTGGTGGGAGTTGGGGTGCAGTCTGTGCTGTCAGAGCTGGTGTGGAGGGAGTTGGGGTACAATCTGTGCTGTCAGAGCTGGTTTGGAGTTTGAGAGTTGGGGTACAATCTTTGCTGTCAGAGCTGGTGTGGAGTTTGAGAGTTGGGGTACAATCTGTGCTGTCAGAGCTGGTGTGAAGTTTGATAGTTGGGGTACAATTTGTGCTGTCAGAGGTGGTGTGGAGTTTGAAAGTTGAGGGTACAATCTGTGCTCTCAGAGTTGGTGCGGAGTTTGAGAGTTGGGGTACAGTCTGTGCTCTCAGAGCTGGTGTGAAGTTTGATAGTTGGGGTACAGTTTGTGCTTTCAGAGCTGGTGCGGAGGGAGTTGGGGTGCAGTCTATGCTGTCAGAGCTGGTTTGGAGTTTGAGAGTTGGGGTACAGGGGTACAGGGGTACAAGGTAAGAAGGCTGTCAGGTTTAATCTTCTTCCTCACCACACAGCTCTCAGCCTCTGATACGGCCATGGTGTTTGGAGGCTGAAGTCAGGGAAACTTTCTGACAGGCGAACATGCGACCTGCCCTGTCAGTGTTCCTGGACAGGTCCTTACAGCCTGTGTAGACCAGCTGGACACGGTTTTTACAGATTTTTTTAATTTTTCACTTTTACAATCCTCCGTTTCCATGCCTTTTAAGAAAACCACCGTTATACCAGTGACAAAACAGGTCGCAGTGTTTTTCTTCAGTGATTACAGAGGAAGTGCTCATACTACTACTACTGTGATTAAATGCTTTGAAAGGCTGGTCATGAGGCAGATTAACACAATGGTACCTGAGTGCTTAAACCCCCTGCAGTGTAACAGGTGTAACAGGTCAACGGACGACGCCATTTCCCTGCCTCTTCACACTGCCCTGGCTCATTTGGATGATACAGACACATAGAATGTGTTAGCATGCTATTCATTGCTTACAGCTCCACAATTAACACTATAGTTCCATCCAGACTAGTCACCGAGCTTAATGATCTGGGTATCAGCACCTCTCTCTGGATCTGGATTCTGGATTTCCTGACTGGTGGACCACAGACTGTGAGGAAAGCTTTCTGCCACACTGACTGCCAATATAGGTGTCCCACAGGGCTGTGTGCTTGGCCTCCTGCTGTTTTCCTTGAGGCTGGACAGAACTCCATCTCCACGTATGCTGACAATGCTACCATCATTGGCCGAATCAGCAGTGACAATGAAGCGGCCTACAGGGGTGAGGTCAGGAACCTGGTGGAGGGGTGCCTTGACAATAACCTCTCCCTCAGTGTCAGCAAAACCAAAGAGCTGGTTGTCAAGTTCAGAAAGCAGGGTTGTTGTTTTTTCAGAAAGTACAGCTTCCCTCTATGGTGGACATTTTTACAACTCGCTGTCTCAGGAAGGCTGGGAGTATATGTAAGGACAACAATCATCCCGGTTTCTCACTTTTCTCCCCCCCTTCCTCCTGGTGTTACGGATTGGCTGCGCAATGTGTCTCGGGTGTTATTTCAGGCTCCACGCGAAGTGGTTAGAGCTGGAGGAAACAGGAGACGTAGTTTGGGGAAAACACCCAGGGGTTTAATAGTGCATCGCAGTAACAGTGACAGGTGGTGAACCGGCGAACAGGGGAACAGAGAGAGGCCTCCCAATCCCAACAGGTCCAGAGGTGGGTCAGGGTACAGTCCATGAATCCGATACCGTGAGATCCATCCTGAGGCAACACAAGGTTAAAATCCCCAGGAAGGGGAAACAGGAACACGGGCAGTCCTGGGATCACAGGACAAGGTCCTCCAGGCCCTGGGCTCAGGTCAGGTGATGTTGGGGAGGAGGCTGTGCCCTCAGGCGTCCAGCAGCCTGGTGACAGGTGGGCCTCGCGACATCTGGGCCCTAATGCTGAGCCCTGGGCACGGGAGGCAAAACCAGGCACACCTGGAGAACATAATCAGCAAAGACAGACCTAATGACAGGAGGAGTGGAGCCTCCTTTAGGGGAGGGGTGTCGGCCGTGACAGGAGCATAGAGTCACGAACGTCCAGATTCAGAGACAGTTTCTTCCTGCACGTTGTCAGATTACTGAACTGCCCCCCACCCCACTTGTTCACACTGATGTGTTTTTGCACACTGCTGTGCTGACTTGTATTTCAGTTACATGTTGCTTAACTTTGTTGCTGCTGCTGTTCCGTGTTTATGTTTGGTGTTTCCCTAATGTCTTCGTATCGGAACACACATGCAAACAAGCGTTTCATTGCACTTGTGCGGATGTCAAATATACCCGAACTGAACACAGGTGAGGAAATACTGTAGTGGCAGCTGTACTTTGAGATCTCTGTGCCGTAATAAATACTGATCGAAGCAGATAATCCATCAGGAGTCCCGGTCTTCACGTGTGTCCAGGGTGACAGGGTGCGTCAGAGGCTTGAGTAGGGTCCAAGTGCGCTGAAATCCATTCGGCTTGTTGCCTGAAGCTCTCTGTTTCACTGGCACTGCAGCTGCACTCTGATAAGATAAGATCACTTTATTGACCCTATACAATTCCTTGCATTAGGAATTTGTCTTTTCACAGACCCCAGCTTGCTCTCTATGAGACACACAGACAGGGAGAGAAGTTTTGGGGTCAGAGCGCAGGGTCAGCCATTGTACAGCGCCCCTGGAGCAGTTGGGGTTAAGGGCCTTGCACAGGGGCCCAACAGAGTAGGATTCCTCTGCCGGCCGCGGGATTTGAACCGGCAACCTCCCAGCCACAGGTACAGATCCTGAGCCACAGAGCCACTGATCCACCCAGCCACTGAAACATCCACTCAGCCAGGCGCGCTGGTACCAGTTCTGTACACAAGGGAGGCATCTGTCAGCACAGACCAGCACAACACTGGCCCTGCTGCTGGCCCTCCAGTCCCCTGCTGCTCAGAGCTGCAGAATGAATCTGACTTTTCCTCAGACTGCCCCACCGAAACACCACTCTGTATTCATCCTGGAGCAGATTGGTTGAGGTGAAATGGACTGAACCTCTGGGGTGGTTCTGGTCTTGCTATGGTTTTGGATCCATTCTGAGTCCACAGAACCAGATACAAGCAGACCTCTTGCCCAATGCAGGCACCTCCAGGCACAGTGCCTTAATAAATGGGTCACACTTTGGCTCAGATTGTCAATACAATACCCACTGAAGCTAAGCAGGTGTTCAGTACCTGGATGGGAGACCTCCTGGGAAAAACTAAGGCTGCTGCTGGAAGAGGTGTTAGTGGGGCCAGCAGGGGGCGCTCACCCTGCGGTCTGTGTGGGTCCTAATGCCCCAGTATAGTGACGGGGACACTATACTGTAAACAGGCACCGTCCTTCGGATGAGATGTAAAACCGAGATCCTGACTCTCTGTGGTCATTAAAAATCCCAGGGCATTCCTCGAAAAGAGGTATAACCCTGGCGTCCTGGCCAAATTTCCCCCTGGCCCTTACCAGTCATGGGCTCCTAATAATCCCCATCTCTGAACTGGCTACATCACTCTGCTCTCCTCCCCACTGAGAGCTGGTGTGTGGGGAGCGTTCTGGCGCACTGCTGGTGGTGGAGGGGATCCCCATTACCTGTAAAGCGCTTTGAGTGGAGTGTCCAGAAAAGCGCTATATAAGTGTAAGCAATTATTATTATTATTATTATTATTATTATTATTATTATTATTAATAATAATACAGTGGAAATAAAGCAGGACTGCCTTTCATGATCAATTTACTGATTGAGTTACTGATCATTTTGAATGATCAGTTAGTTGGTTCACTGATCGTTTAGATTGATTAATGGGATGATTTACAGATTGTTTTAACCAATTGATTTGCTGATCGTCTCCTCTTGTCCACAGGCGATGCTGAGCACCAACCGGGGCACAGTCGGGGGGTTCTTCCTCGCAGGGCGCAGCATGGTCTGGTGGCCAGTAAGTGTGCTGGGGACAGTGGGAGACAGAGGGGACAGGAGAGTGTGCTGAGGGGACAGGGGAGACAGGAGAGTGTGTTGAGGAGACAAGGGAGACAGGAGGGTGTGGTGAGGGGACAGAGGGGACAGAACAGTGTGCTGAGGAGACAGGAGAGTGTGCTGAGGGGACAGAGAAGACAGGAGAGTGTGCTGAGGAGACAGGAGAGTGTGCTGAGGGGACAGAGGAGACAGGAGAGTGTGCTGAGGAGACAGGAGAGTGTGCTGAGGGGACAGAGGAGACAGGAGAGTGTGCTGAGGGGAGAGGAGAATGTGCTGAGGAGACAGAGGGGACAGGAGAGTGTGCTGAGGAGACAGGAGAGTGTGCTGAGGAGACAGAGGGGACAGGAGAGTGTGCTGAGGAGACAGGAGTGTGTGCTGAGGGGACAGAGGAGACAGGAGAGTGTGCTGAGGAGACAGGAGAGTGTGCTGAGGAGACAGAGGGGACAGGAGAGTGTGCTGAGGAGACAGGAGAGTGTGCTGAGGAGACAGAGGGGACAGGAGTGTGTGCTGAGGAGACAGGAGAGTGTGCTGAGGAGACAGAGGGGACAGGAGAGTGTGCTGAGGAGACAGGAGAGTGTACTGAGGAGACAGAGGGGACAGGAGAGTGTGCTGAGGGGACAGAGGGGACAGGAGAGTGTGCTGAGGAGATAGGAGTGTGTGCTGAGGAGACAGAGGGGACAGGAGAGTGTGCTGAGGAGACAAATGAGACAGGAGAGTGTTCTAAGGAGACAGAGGGGAGAGGAAAGTGTGTTTTTTATCTCTAAGGTTATTGCAGGAGCAGATCTCACCATCTGCCTGTCTTCCTGTTATTGGTTTTCCGTGTTGCACACATCAGCACTGGTGTGTCGCTGTGTCAGTGCCTGACATCGTCACCTGTTAAAGAGGAACAGTTTAACCAGGGGACTCCCTGCCAGTAGGCAGGGGAATTCTGTTTCTGCTGCACAAGCCAGGCCAGCAGCTACGGCACTGAGGTCTGTGTAACTCTGAAATCTGTCGCTCTTTCATTTCCAGGGGTGTCTCCAGGAGGAATGTCTCTCTTTAGTAAATTTCAATGACTGAGACAAAATCTAGCTGAGTTTTGTTTATTTTGTAATGTGTTCTTGGCACATCACTGAACAATCTCTGCTACAGTACCACTGTATGTATGTATTTCCTGGGGTTGTGGGGCACCCTAAAAACTTCCTGATTCATTGTGAATGGTATTATCTGGGCCTCATGTGATTAGACACAGACCGCAGCTACTGATACTGCGGACTGTTAACATTTACCTTTGCAGTTTATCAGTTTATTGCAGTTTATAATTTGCAGTTATTAGTGGTATCAGACCAATCTGCAGCTATAATCTGCTGCCTACTGCTGTAATCGGGGCTGTGATCAGAGCAGGACACTACCTACTGTCCACCAGGGCTGTGATCGGAGCAGGACACTACCTACTGTCCACCAGGGCTGTGATCGGAGCAGGACACTACCTACTGTCCACCAGGGCTGTGATCGGAGCAGGACACTACCTACTGTCCGCCAGGGCTGTGATCGGAGCAGGACACTACCTACTGTCCACCAGGGCTGTGATCAGAGCAGGACACTACCTACTGTCCACCAGGGCTGTGATCAGAGCAGGACACTACCTACTGTCCACCAGGGCTGTGATCGGAGCAGGACACTACCTACTGTCCACCAGGGCTGTGATCGGAGCAGGACACTACCTACTGTCCACCAGGGCTGTGATCGGAGCAGGACACTACCTACTGTCCACCAGGGCTGTGATCGGAGCAGGACACTACCTACTGTCCACCAGGGCTGTGAT
Organism: Lepisosteus platostomus; assembly: GCF_059453375.1. NCBI lineage: Eukaryota > Metazoa > Chordata > Actinopteri > Semionotiformes > Lepisosteidae > Lepisosteus > Lepisosteus platostomus. The sequence continues at coordinate 3,758,570 of NC_142634.1, forward strand.
CGGAGCAGGACACTACCTACTGTCCACCAGGGCTGTGATCGGAGCAGGACACTACCTACTTTCCACCAGGGCTGTGATCGGAGCAGGACACTACCTACTGTCCACCAGGGCTGTGATCGGAGCAGGACACTACCTACTTTCCACCAGGGCTGTGATCGGAGCAGGACATCCCCCCAACTGTCCACCAGGGCTGTGATCGGAGCAGGACACTACCTACTGTCCACCAGGGCTGTGATCGGAGCAGGACACTACCTACTGTCCACCAGGGCTGTGATCGGAGCAGGACATCCCCCCAACTGTCCACCAGGGCTGTGATCGGAGCAGGACACTACCTACTGTCCACCAGGGCTGTGATCAGAGCAGGACACTACCTACTGTCCACCAGGGCTGTGATCGGAGCAGGACACTACCTACTGTCCACCAGGGCTGTGATCAGAGCAGGACACTACCTACTGTCCGCCAGGGCTGTGATCGGAGCAGGACACTACCTACTGTCCGCCAGGGCTGTGATCGGAGCAGGACGCTACCTACTGTCCGCCAGGGCTGTGATCGGAGCAGGACGCTACCTACTGTCCTCCAGGGCTGTGATCGGAGCAGGACATCCCCCCAACTGTCCACCAGGGCAGTTGTCTGCCCAGGGGGGATTGCGCGGGGGCGGTGCTGTGATGGGAGCAGGACACCCCTGCTGTCCGCCGGGGGGAGTGCGCGGGGGGGGTGCTGTGATCGGAGGAGGACGCCCCTACTGTCCGCCGGGGGGTGCTGTGATCAGAGAAGGACGCCCCTACTGTCCGCCGGGGGGGAGTGCGCCGCGCCGCGAGGCTGGACCTGTCATCTGAAGCCGCTCCTGTCTCTTTCCAGATCGGCGCCTCCCTGTTTGCCAGCAATATCGGCAGCGGGCACTTCGTGGGGCTGGCAGGGACGGGGGCCGCGGCTGGCATCGCCATCGGGGGCTTCGAGTGGAACGTGAGTACCGCGGCTCGCCCGGCAGGGCCTGACTCAGACGCTCAGGCACCGTTACGACCCCAAGTGTCTAGGGGAAAAGGGGTGTAACATTTAGGATAATTCTTTTGGAAGCAGGGGGTTTTGGTGAGGGACTAGGACTAGCAGGCAGCTGGTGTGTTGCGGCGCTGTGCTGGGCGCATAGCTGACGCGTTGTATGTTCCTCAGGCGCTGGTGGTCGTGGTCATCTTGGGCTGGCTCTTCGTGCCCATCTACATCAAGGCCGGGGTGAGTGGCGCCACCTAGCGGGGAAGACGATGGGCAGCGGCGATCAAACCGAGACCTGTGGCCAGTCTCCACGCCGCTGAGGCTGGGCGATGGGCGGGCGCCTGCAGCGTCTCCCAGAAACAGGAGCAGCCAGTAGCCTTTCACACCTGAATCCCGGGGAGAACAGGCATTTCCTCCGTGTGTGTCACATGGCAGGGAGGAAAAGGAAGCTGCTGGCAGGTAATGCTCTCAGACTCACCTGTGTCACCTGTGTTTGCACCCTGGGCCAGGTGGTGACGATGCCGGAGTACCTGAAGAAGAGGTTCGGGGGTCAGCGCATCCGGATCTACCTGTCTGTTCTGTCGCTGCTGCTCTACATCTTCACCAAGATCTCAGTAAGTGCTTACTTGTGAGTATACACACCTGCAGGAGCGCACACCTGTGAGTATACACACCTGCAGGAGCGCACACCTGTGAGAGTTCACACCTGCAGGAGCGCACACCTGTGAGTATACACACCTGCAGGAGCGCACACCTGTGAGTATACACACCTGCAGGAGCGCACACCTGTGAGTATACACACCTGCAGGATCGCACACCTGTGAGTATACACACCTGCAGGAGCGCACACCTGTGAGTATACACACCTGCAGGAGCGCACACCTGTGAGAGTTCACACCTGCAGGAGCGCACACCTGTGAGTATACACACCTGCAGGAGCGCACACCTGTGAGAGTTCACACCTGCAGGAGCGCACACCTGTGAGTATACACACCTGCAGGATCGCACACCTGTGAGTATACACACCTGCAGGAGCGCACACCTGTGAGTATACACACCTGCAGGAGCGCACACCTGTGAGAGTTCACACCTGCAGGAGCGCACACCTGTGAGTATACACACCTGCAGGAGCGCACACCTGTGAGAGTTCACACCTGCAGGAGCGCACACCTGTGAGTATACACACCTGCAGGAGCGCACACCTGTGAGAGTTCACACCTGCAGGAGCGCACACCTGTGAGTATACACACCTGCAGGAGCGCACACGTGTGAGTATACGCACCTGCATGAGCGCACACCTGTGAGTATACACACCTGCAGGAGCGCACACCTGTGAGTATACACACCTGCAGGAGCGCACACGTGTGAGTATACACACCTGCAGGAGCGCACACCTGTGAGTATACACACCTGCAGGAGCGCACACCTGGGAGTATACACACCTGCAGGAGCGCACACGTGTGAGTATACACACCTGCATGAGCGCACACCTGTGAGAGTTCACACCTGCAGGAGCCTGACCCTGTTCACCAGTCTTGTACACTGACCCTGCACACCGCCCTGTACACTGACCTGTACACCAGTCCTGTACACTGTCTCTGTACATCAGTCCTGTACACTGACCCTGTACACCAGTCCTGTACACTGACCCTGTACACTTCATGGGCTCAGTCTTCCTGCTCTCAGTTTACTGCTGTAGGCACCAGTTATACAATGTACTGGTGTAAGTGAACACCTAAGAAACCCACTGTCAGTGGTTTTATTTGTTTTTTGCTGTAGTAAACAGCATTCAGAAGTTATTTAAGCTCCTACCTCTCTCTTCTCTTTGTCAGGCAGACATGTTCTCTGGAGCGATATTCATCCAAGAGGCGCTACACCTGGATATCTACCTGGCTGTGATCCTGCTGCTCCTGATCACAGCTCTCTACACCGTCACAGGTGTGTCTGTACTCTCACAGCTGTGTCTGTCTGTACTGTCACAGGTGAGTCTGTACTATCACAGGTCAGTCTGTCTGTACCATCACAGGTGAGTCTGTACCGTCACAGGTGAGTCTGTCTGTACTGTCACAGGTCAGTCTGTCTGTACCATCACAGGTGAGTCTGTACCATCACAGGTGTGTCCGTCTGTACTGTCACAGGTCAGTCTGTCTGTACCATCACAGGTGTGTCTGTCTGTACTGTCACAGGTGAGTCTGTCTGTACCATCACAGGTGTGTCTGTCTGTACTGTCACAGGTCAGTCTGTCTGTACCATCACAGGTGAGTCTGTTTGTACTGTCACAGGTCAGTCTGTCTGTACCATCACAGGTGAGTCTGTACCATTACAGGTGAGTCTGTCTGTACTGTCACAGGTCAGTCTGTACCATCACAGGTGAGTCTGTCTGTACTGTCACAGGTCAGTCTGTCTATATTGTCACAGCTGTGTCTATACTGTCACAGGTCAGTCTGTCTATATTGTCACAGCTGTGTCTATACTGTCACAGGTGAGTCTGTCTTTACTGTCACAGGTGAGTCTGTCTGTACTGTCAAAGCTGTGTCTGTACCGTCACAGGTGAGTCTGTACCATCACAGGTGAGTCTGTCTTTACTGTCACAGGTGAGTCTGTCTGTACTGTCAAAGCTGTGTCTGTACCGTCACAGGTGAGTCTGTACCATCACAGGTGAGTCTGTCTTTACTGTCACAGGTGAGTCTGTCTGTACTGTCAAAGCTGTGTCTGTACCGTCACAGGTGAGTCTGTACCATCACAGGTGTGTCTGCACCATCACAGGTGTGTCTGCACCATCACAGGTGTGTCTGCACCGTCAGTGCCCGTCTCTGTCCCTGTGTGCAGTGTCTCTCTAAGCCTTGATAGTGTCTGTAGTTGAGCTCCATCTCAGATTGTGTAACCAGAAGCTCAACGGAAACTGGTGTGTGAGCTCACTGCCTCCATTAACAGCTCAATGAAGCGATAGACATGTGACCAGAGTGCGGCTCAGTGCTTCAGGAAGCACGTAAACACATCTGAAGGCCGCAGCACAGCAGTAAACCCAGCAAGAGGTCCTGGTCCTCTCAAAGGGCAAAGGTTAAAGTCCTTCTGCTTCTTTGTGTGACAGGGAATATTGGCTATAAACCTGAGAGAGAGAGCTGCAGAAAACAACATTTTCTCTATTAGCTGATGTATTATATCTATGTGCTGTGCTGTGTGTACAGTGTACAATGTACAGTGTGCTGAGTGTACAGTGTGCTGTGTGCTGTGTGATCAGTGTGCTGTGTGAGCGGTGTGTTCTGTGTACAGTGTACTGTGTGAGCAGTGTCCTGTGTGATCAGTTTGTTGTGTGAACAGTGTGCTGTGTGCTTCGAGTACAGTGTGCTGTGTGATCAGTGTGCTCTGTGTACAGTGTGCTGTGTGAGCAGTGTGCTGTGTGATCAGTGTGCTGTGTGTACAGTGTGCTCTGTGTACAGTGTGCTGTGTGATCAGTGTGCTGTGTGAGCAGTGTGCTGTGCTGTGTGATCAGTGTGCTGTGTGTACAGTGTGCTGTGCTGTTTCTCCTCAGGTGGACTGGCTGCAGTGATTTACACCGACACTCTGCAGACTGTCATCATGGTGGTCGGCTCTTTCATCCTCATGGGCTTCTGTGAGTACTGCCTCCTCTTCCTCAGTGTTTTCCGCAGTCTCCCAGCTGTTCTTGCTGCTGACGCCCTGTGTTTGTGTGCTGTGTGTCTGGGGCTGAAGGCTTCGGTGAGGTCGGGGGTTATGAAGCCTTCAAGGACAAGTACATGAAGGCTGTGCCCTCCCTCATCTCGGCTCCGGGACTCAACATCAGCGAGAGCTGCTACACCCCGCGGCCTGACTCCTTCCACATCTTCCGCGACCCCGTCACCGGCGACCTGCCCTGGCCCGGCCTCGTCTTCGGACTGACCGTCCTGGGCACCTGGTACTGGTGCACTGACCAGGTACAGTACGCAGCGACAGGTGGAGACAGTAAAGATTGCATAGAAGTTTTTAGATATTTATTTACAACATTTATGCATTTATAAATATTTGGTCCAGACCTACTCTTTTTCTCTTGTTTCCACTACCTGCCTCTGTGTCCCTTTGTCCTTTCCTGGCTCCTCTCTCCTTTCCTCTTTGCCCTTCTATGTCCTCTGTCTCCTCTACATCCTCTGTCTCCTCTGTGTCCTTTGTCCTGTAATCTGTGTCCCTCTGTGTCTACTGTGTCCCTTTGTATCCCTCTGTCTTGTCCTCTGTGTCCCTCTGTGCTGTCCTCTGTGACTCTGTCCTGTAATCTGTGTCCTCTGTGCTGTCCTCTGTGACTGTCCTGTAATCATTGTCCCTCTGTCCTGTCCTCTGTGTCCCTCTGTCCTGTCCTCTGTGTCCTCTGTGACTCTGTCCTGTCCTCTGTGTCCATCTATCCTGTCCTCTGTGTCCTCTGTGACTCTGTCCTGTCCTCTGTGTCCATCTGTCCTGTCCTCTGTGTCCTCTGTGTCCCTCTGACCTGTCCTCTGTGTCCGTCTGTCCTGTCCTCTGTGTCCATCTGTCCTGACCTCTGTGTCCTCTGTGACTCTGTCCTGTCCTCTGTGTCCTCTCTCAGGTGATCGTGCAACGCTGTCTGTCTGCCAAGAACATGTCCCACGTGAAGGCCGGCTGTATCCTCTGCGGCTACCTCAAGCTGCTGCCCATGTTCCTCATGGTGTTCCCTGGCATGATCAGCCGCATCCTGTACCCAGGTCTGAGGGGACAGGGGAGAGGGGGGGGGGAGGGGGAGAGAGAGAGGGGGAGGGGGGAGGAGAGAGGGGGAGAGGAGGAGAGAGAGAGAGGGGGAGGGGGGAGGAGAGAGGGAGAGAGAGGGAGAGAGAGGGGGAGAGGAAGAGAGAGGGGGAGAGGAGGAGAGAGAGAGGGGGAGAGGAGGAGAGAGCGGAGAGACAAGGAGGGAGAGGAGGAGAGAGGAAGAGAGAGGGGGAGAGGAGGAGAGAGAGAGCAGGAGAGAGAGGGGAGACAGGGAGAGGAGGAGAGAGGGAGAAAGGAGGTGAGAGAGGGGGAGAGAGGGTGAAGGAGGCTGTGCTCCTACTGCCAGCAGGGAGAAATAGAGACAGAGGTGCATTTCTTACTGCACTGTGACAAATGTTCTGGGATTAGAGAAACATTCTTCCCTAAATTCAGAAGTCTAATCCCAGAGTTCCGTGCCTTAATCACAACAGGTCCCAATCCTACTGGGAGAGGGAGAAGGGAACTCAGTTGAACTGGCAGCCCAGTATCTGTTCTCCTGTCACAGCCTGATATACAGTGAACCTGTCTCCCAATAATAATAATAAAGTGTCTGATCTCCTGTCCCAGCCTGTGGAACAGACAGTGAGCCTGTCTCTCAATAATAATAATACAGTGTGTGATCTCCTGTCCCAGCCTCAGGAACAGGGAGCCTGCCTCTCAATAATAAAACAGTGTGTGATCTCCTGTCACAGCTTGAGGAACAGACAGTGAGCCTGTCTCTCAATAATAATAATACAGTGTGTGATCTCCTGTCACAGCCTGAGGAACAGTGAGCCTGTCTCTCAATAATAATAATACAGTATGTACTCTCCTGTCCCAGCCTGAGGAACAGACAGTGAGCCTGTCTCTCAATAATAATAATACAGTGTGTGATCTCCTGTCCCAGTTTGAGGAACATTGAGCCTCTTTCTCAATAATAATACAGTGTGTGATCTCCTGTCCCAGCCTGTAGAACAGACAGTAAGCATGTCTCTCGATAATAATAATACAGTGTGTGATCTCCTGTCACAGCCTGAGGAACAGTGAGCCTGTCTCTCAATAATAATAATACAGTGTGTGATCTCCTGTCACAGCCTGAGGAACAGTGAGCCTGTCTCTCAATAATAATAATACAGTATGTACTCTCCTGTCCCAGCCTGAGGAACAGACAGTGAGCCTGTCTCTCAATAATAATAATACAGTGTGTGATCTCCTGTCACAGCCTGAGGAACAGTGAGCCTGTCTCTCAATAATAATAATACAGTGTGTGATCTCCTGTCCCAGCCTGAGGAACAGACAGTGAGCCTGTCTCTCAATAATAATAATACAGTGTGTGATCTCCTGTCCCAGCCTGAGGAACAGACAGTAAGCCTGTCTCTCAATAATAATAATACAGTGTGTGATCTCCTGTCACAGCCTGAGGAACAGTGAGCCTGTCTCTCAATAATAATAATACAGTATGTACTCTCCTGTCCCAGCCTGAGGAACAGACAGTGAGCCTGTCTCTCAATAATAATAATACAGTGTGTGATCTCCTGTCACAGCCTGAGGAACAGTGAGCCTGTCTCTCAATAATAATAATACAGTGTGTGATCTCCTGTCCCAGCCTGAGGAACAGACAGTGAGCCTGTCTCTCAATAATAATAATACAGTGTGTGATCTCCTGTCACAGCCTGAGGAACAGTGAGCCTGTCTCTCAATAATAATAATACAGTGTGTGATCTCCTGTCACAGCCTGAGGAACAGTGAGCCTGTCTCTCAATAATAATAATACAGTATGTACTCTCCTGTCCCAGCCTGAGGAACAGACAGTGAGCCTGTCTCTCAATAATAATAATACAGTGTGTGATCTCCTGTCACAGCCTGAGGAACAGTGAGCCTGTCTCTCAATAATAATAATACAGTGTGTGATCTCCTGTCCCAGCCTGAGGAACAGACAGTGAGCCTGTCTCTCAATAATAATAATACAGTGCGTGATCTCCTGTCACAGCCTGAGGAACAGTGAGCCTGTCTCTCAATAATAATAATACAGTATGTACTCTCCTGTCCCAGCCTGAGGAACAGACAGTGAGCCTGTCTCTCAATAATAATAATACAGTGTGTGATCTCCTGTCCCAGCCTGAGGAACAGACAGTAAGCCTGTCTCTCAATAATAATAATACAGTGTGTGATCTCCTGTCACAGCCTGAGGAACAGTGAGCCTGTCTCTCAATAATAATAATACAGTATGTACTCTCCTGTCCCAGCCTGAGGAACAGACAGTGAGCCTGTCTCTCAATAATAATAATACAGTGTGTGATCTCCTGTCCCAGCCTGAGGAACAGACAGTAAGCCTGTCTCTCAATAATAATAATACAGTGTGTGATCTCCTGTCACAGCCTGAGGAACAGTGAGCCTGTCTCTCAATAATAATAATACAGTATGTACTCTCCTGTCCCAGCCTGAGGAACAGACAGTGAGCCTGTCTCTCAATAATAATAATACAGTGTGTGATCTCCTGTCACAGCCTGAGGAACAGTGAGCCTGTCTCTCAATAATAATAATACAGTGTGTGATCTCCTGTCCCAGCCTGAGGAACAGACAGTGAGCCTGTCTCTCAATAATAATAATACAGTGTGTGATCTCCTGTCCCAGCCTGAGGAACAGACAGTAAGCCTGTCTCTCAATAATAATAATACAGTGCGTGATCTCCTGTCCCAGCCTGAGGAACAGACAGTAAGCCTGTCTCTCAATAATAATAATACAGTATGTGATCTCCTGTCACAGCCTGAGGAACAGACAGTAAGCCTGTCTCTCAATAATAATAATACAGTGTGTGATCTCCTGTCACAGCCTGAGGAACAGTGAGCCTGTCTCTCAATAATAATAATACAGTGTGTGATCTCCTGTCCCAGCCTGAGGAACAGACAGTGAGCCTGTCTCTCAATAATAATAATACAGTGTATTATTACACTGAGGGGGAGAGAGGGGTGGAGAGTGGGGAGAGTGAGAGAGTGAGATAGAGAGGGAGAGAGGGGGAGACACAGGGAGGGCAGAAAGAGAGCAAGAGTGGAAAGGGAGGGAAGAAAAGGACTGGAGAGGGAGGCCGTGAGAGCTAGAGATGTGAAGCACAGCTCCTCTAGCTCTCCTTCTGTGTCCTACTGTCTCCCGGTGTCCCAGATGTGGTCGCCTGCGTTGTCCCCGAAGAGTGTGTCCGTTACTGCAAGACCCCTGTGGGCT